>NC_079167.1:67080316-67167816 GCF_947568905.1 Ostrea edulis
GAACTGAAATTGGAAGATTTCGTAGATTTGATTATGAAATGAAAGAACCTTAAAACATGAGTGAGAAACTGAATTAGCCGGATCTTATGGAAGGTAACCAAGACTGAGACCGATCATATTGTTCTTCGAGAGGAAGAACTTCACGAGTGCAGACACAGGTCCTCAGTTTTGTTGGACTTGTGGAATTTGCGTGCTTTTGTATATTGTGTGCCAAAATGAACATATGCCCGTTGTCTTTTCAGTGTACAACTCCAAAGCTGGCATGGCTATTTAAGCAGCTATCTATTACAGAATCCCGCCATTATAGCATTCACATTGCATTAGAGCCATCTTAATGTAACTCGCAAAAAATAAAATTGATTTATGTGATATCATATATATGGCAGGAGTTTTAGTTTATTTACTCTTTTGATTAACTTTCATTATGATTTATAGGAATTCATTTGTTGTATGTTCAAAATGTTCTACCTTGGTAAACTCATTGCATGTATACACGTGCAGTATAGAGCAAATCTACGTTTTATCTTTATTTGAATTATGTAGAGGTATTTTGTTGCGATCGATTCTAACAGAGCATTCAGAGGCTTTAAACATTTATCAAGCTTTATTACCAATCTTCCTGTAACTGATTGCTTTCAGAATTTCCAGTTTAGATAAAGCACAACTAAAGTTAGTTTAAACAATATTTATTCGTAAATAATTCAATAAAAATGTTTACAAACAATGTCTTATACATGAAATAGATTGAGAAACAAGCCAAAAGGCTTATATTGATCTCGCTCTAAATATCTTACAAGTAAGAGGTGAATGAAAATTCTAAGTAAAATAAGTCGTATACTAATTATTACAATACATGCAAAAAGAAATAGGAATAAAAGAGAACAGCTGGAATTGAGTATTGAGAGAAAAATAACACACGTTTATATGTATGACAAGTGTCGATACAGATCAAATGAATACAAACTATAGACAAAGTTGAAATAGCAAATTGTAGAGTTATGCCATATAAACAATAAGTAATAAACACAGTTTTTCCACTTATTACAACCTTTGTGCACATGAGTATATTCTATGTATATGACAGTATTACATGTAGAACAGCTTTCAGAGGTAGGCTCAGAACCTTTTACTTTCAACAAGAAATTTCTGGGCTAAATAAAAAATGATGTTGTTCTCACTTTCAGCCAAAGTCAATTAACCATGTGTCTATAAACTTAAACTTCTCCGTAGAAGTGAAATTATGGGCATAAAAAAGAAGGGACAACGCTATAAACAGAGTGTTATCCAAATCAGGATACGATTCCTACCCTTTATGAAAGGGATTTTGAGAAAAATCAGAATGAATATGATGTGATTTTTTAGCGGTATCTCAAAGTTCAATTCCTGTAGAGTCTTTTCCTCCTGTCATACCTGTGGATTATGTTGAAGAAATTCACAGGAAATTTAGGAATGAAATATTGAACTCCTCCAACAAAACCAATATTAACAGGTTATATCTGTTGGGATGCCAACACAAATGTCCCCAAACACCTCCCTATGTGGGAAATGGACCCATGTCAATCAATTCACCATAGAAACCAAATATCATTGGAATCTGAAATCCTTGATTTTGTTTTTTTCATTTTTGGTAGCCATTTTTAAATGGCGGTCATTTTGAAACATTTTAAAATTAAATGAAAAGAAATGCTTATGCTGAACTTAGGGCCCTCAATTGGGTCAACTGTAGTAGAGATTTTAAAACTTTGAAATATTTCTGGACATTATGGTCATTTTGAAAATCGTTTTCATACAAACCAAACTTTTCTATGCAGGCATTGAGGGATAGGAAGTCCTGCGAACAACTTTTCATAAAGATGACAATAGGATCACCAGACAAATGGCATCAGCTGAAAAATGATACTTTTTTTCCATAGCCAGTTTTTAGTACGCACACGATGTCTCTTGCCTCTACGACACGAACTGCAGCGGCTTTTACCGATTTTAATTCATAGTTATGAAAGTTTATGTTTTTTATGAAATGAAACCTCTGATTGATAAGTGCGCACTTATTGCGCTATATAATTAGCCGCGTTGTAATCGCGGACGTATATTATCCCAAATAGGTATGTTTATATATGCGTTATCTGGTAATGTCTCTGTGTATGGAGACGCAAAGGATTATGGGTAGTATGGATCATTTTGTTCAAATTGTTTTAAAAAGTGGAATTAGTCCAAATGAGTCGTAGAAGTCATTTTCTGTAAATAATACAATTTTATGCATTTTCTTGGTTCGGTATGTTTCGTTAGAGCTAATGCACTACATTATGAGGTAAATCTCAAGATTCGGATGAAATCGAGATAATCTACGCAAGTTTGTAATCTGAGATCAAGAAGTTACGACTTTGCGAGATCTCCGCCATTTTTTAGAAGGAACTTTTGTGAAAAAAACAATTTCTAGACGAATGTACAGCTTCATGTCGGACTTTTTCGCGCGCTTTAAATAGTCACCAGATCTCGCAGTACGAACCACCTCGATATGCTCGCCATAACCTTATAAAAAGTTTCATCTTGTTATTTGAATATACTCACAATTGCATTGTTCAAAATTGTGAACGTGTTACAAAATTGTTTCAAATTGACAAACATATTTATGACATCGTGATGACATAAACAAAGAAGGGAATGTATTGTTCTGATGCATGTACTGTTCCTAGCTTCAGTTATAACGAGCGAAGCTCGGCCCAACGATTTCTCAGGTAAGTCATGTGATATGCTTTCCATCAGCTAAAAAATGATTACCCACAATGCTCCGGGGAAAATGTGACCGTCACTGCGGAACTAGCACGTTTTCCTTACCTAAAATTTGTTTTAAGGTGAATTATGCAAGTTTCTCCTGCTTTAAAAAAAATCACGGATGGCGTATTGCAAGTATTACTTAATTAAGTTCTGCTACCGATTATATAAGCACTTCAAAATATATAACGTCACGATACAGCAATATTTCCCTCATTCTCTCACCAGAGGACGCGTTACGCAAGCTTCACATACACGTAGTGCGAGGAACGCACGGAACTCTGGGTAGAGAATGTACATCCAGACGTTTGTGAATGTTCCTCACAAAGTGTGGACTCTTTCTTCAGTATTTTTTCCCAAAGCGATGCTTATCAAAATTCTGATAAGATCTGATCACTCTAATCACTTACTGCTTTTCCTTACATTAACAAAAATTATATGTTTCTTAGTCCTTATATAAATTTCATAGGCGTAGCTTGGGTTCGAATATTACCGAGGCAGGGGGTCTGGGGGGCGCAGCGCCCCAGAAGCTATCGACATTTTAACAACGTAAAAGATGGGTTTTTTTTTTACCGAGGCAGCTGCCTCGGTTGCCTCAATGGAAGCTACGCCACTGAATTTACAACCTGTAATTCGCGATTCGTGAAACTCTCTTCTACCGTTTTTAACAATTTTGATAAACCCCAATTTCTCGATTCACATTGTGCGCCATGTTTGATATACTGAAGCTGTACTTCCAGCTGTCAAGGTATTTGCACATATGCCCATAAAAGGTACGACGTTGAACCGATGAACTCAACTCATGCAACTGAGGGACCCCTTCATTTCCTTTCTTGCTAAGAATATTCAGACATATATGAAGGCAAGTTTTCTCCGCCCTTTCCACTTTGAAAAACGATGCTAAGTGTCAGAACTCACATAATATCTTATGCATTTTAAAATCACATGTACTACTGAAAAGTTGTCCAAGTTAACGCAGAAAACGAGTTCTCGTTGGACATGCTAAATATTAAAACCGCGACGGAATCAAAGACGAACTAATGGAGACTAATTGATTCTAGAGGTATAGTAATGAAGCTATCCAATGACGACAAACATGAGATTTGTTTACATGTGCATAATAAAGGCATCATTTTCTTGCAGTTCTTGTTTGATAGTCAGACCTGGCTTTCTCGAAAGACTTGAGATTTTACTCAAATTTTGACTGCTGAAATAAACGAAACTCAAACTTAAATTTCAGATATTTTAGAGAAATCCAACACAGATAAAAAAAAAATCCTTAATCAAGATGTCTTCAGTTTGTATTTTTTCTTTTCTTACAATACTGATACGATGTTAATATTCAACAAAGATTCTTGAGTCAAATTGACTAGGTTAATCTAGAAGCTGATCGAGGGTACCAAATCAACTTGTGCATGCAATTCTAATTATACATTGATACTTAAGTTGTTTTCTAATTAGCGATGAATCGTTGAGAAAGAAATGTTTCATGATACATACATGTAGTAGTAAATTTAAAATGACGTGATATGGATAAGACTCAGCATGCGGAAACCTAGACATTTTATAATTGTCAAACTACTTCAAAACTCGTCGTAAAATGGCTGAAATATTGCCAAAACGGCGTAAAACCCCAAACAATCAATCAACAAACTTCAAATCTACTATATTTATGAATTCTTGTCAGTTTTAGTATTATTTAGAGTTACTCCGCTTTTTATGTATGGGTTGTGGCTTCTATAAAATCTTTTCAAACAAAGACTTCAAATCTACTATATTTTTGAATTCATGTCAGTTTTAGTATCATTTAGAGTTACTCCGCTTTTTATGTATAAAAGAGTAAGCATATGGGTTGTGGCTTCTATAAAATCTTTTCAGACAAAGAATATTTAACTGTAGAAGAAAAAAACTTCAAAATTCAACAATTACATCCTTTTTACAAAGTATCATTTATGACAAATGCTCTATTTGCTCACTAGAATCGAAATTTTAAAATAATGTTTCAATATTAAGAATTAAAGAAGAATTGGCCTTTCTTAATGCTTTGAATTTTTTAGTTTGCTGGGGGCTGTTAGATGGTGTATAGTCCTTTGCAATCCATATTCAACACGTAAAAATTCTTGACAAACAAAAAGAAAATCATTAACCTATCTTGCCCAAACTTCAAATTTCTAAATTGTTGGGGGTGAAGTATTGGAGACGGGTGATTTTAATGATACTTTGCCCAAACTTCAAATTTCTAAATCGTTGGGGGTGAAGTATTGGAGAGGGGTGGTTTTAATGATACTTTGCCCAAACTTCAAATTTCTAAATCGTTGGGGGTGAAGTATAGGAGACTGGTGGTTTTCACTTCATAGGTTCAATTTATCAGTTCATCCTTACATTCTTACCATTCAGTACTACTGTTAAAAGATAGTGGGGAGACAGTTGCCCAAAACTTTACTTTGCATATGAAAATAACTAACCTTGCATATAAAGATAACGGGGAGGGGGGGGGGGGGCAAACTAAGTTTGCGAGTACAATGTCCAAAGTTTACACATCGATAAATTCTTCAAAAACAATGTTCCATCCTATAGTGTTTAAACATAGCATATGCTGATAAAACATAAAAGATGCAGTCTGGTTTCTACAATGATGTTTGAAACATGGATAGTTTTACACACAAGAGATTTATAGTAAATCTTTAAAAATGTCCAACGTGATAAGGAGCTTCGAGTGACGCACCAATGAGAAACGTGTGGTATTACAATTGATTTTAGCCATTCTTGTCAGATCATTCACGATCTATTGGCGAGAGTGAAAATTTGCTGCAATAAACTTGATAATTTGAGTGAGGTATTTCTATAGCTAACAGTGTGTCTACATGTCATAGAAACTCATAACAATAAAGATCACCGAAATTGTCACCGTATATATCCTCTTGCGTGAGGAAAATAATTACTTTTATCGAACATAATTATTGTCTTTCGCTCGATTGCTAAAACTACAATTAATATAGATGACACTAACCACACTGTATCTATACATAGATTTAAATATTCCAGTTATTCTATAGCATTTTGGTATCTGTACTTTAACAAAAGTGGAAGTTTTACTAATGTCTAGTTAACTTCCTCTTATGACGTATCTGACATGAGACTTCCTGTTATGCGTATCTATCCAAAACGAGTAGCAAAATTTAGACAGCAACATGGCGTCCGGAACGTCTTTTGAATTACGTTTCTTTCTTATACATATTTACATATTGGTCCTTAACAAAACATATTACTTCGATTTGTTACTGACTGTCTATAGAATGAAAGGTGACGATTACGAACAGTGATCAATCATAACTCCTATAAGCAATACAGAATAGAGAGTTGGGCAAACACGGACCCCTGGACACACCAGAGGTCATCCCCTGTCGACCGGTCACACCCGCCGTGAGCTCCATATTTTGACCAGGTACATGGAGTCATCCGTAGTCAAAATCAGTGTGCCAAGAACGGGTTAACAATCGGTATGAAACACATCAGACAGCATTAGACCCAATGATAGGTTGTATTGGCAAACTAGATCGTTTTGATGACCATAGAATATGCGAAATGCTGATTTTAAACTAGACTGTTGAAACCTCTGCACCATCAACTCAGTAGCCTACCTCGATTTAGAAACTGACCATTCGCAGAACAAGCTCTTGCGTATCGAATCAGTTGAGAGATATAAACACCATATGCAGGTGATAGTGGAATATTGCTACATAAATATGGGAAGTTGACAATGGAGAAGCTGAAATCATCCCGTTTGTCATAAAGTTGAGTTGTTAGTATGCTGTTAGTGTCCACTTTCAATAAAATATCTAAGTATGAAGCAGAAGTGGTGTCTTTTATTTCGAGTTCACAGGGATATATCGAATTTGTCGGGTTTAAGGAGGCTTGGCTAAAGCGCTTCATGAAATGCCGGCGGCGTGAAACGTCACGGTTCACAACCTCCCGGATTTTCGAAAATAAAATATATTTCTTAATTGTATGTTGTGAAGGAATTTTTCTGCTCTGCGTGGCCGGTGATTCCGGGGTTGTTGAAATGTTTGTTCATTAATTTTTTAATTTTATTTTTATAAGAACATAATGTAGGTAACTAAAACATGAAATTGTTCGAAAGGTAGAAATCTAAGTCATCTATTTGATTCCGAATTTCTATGATAATATCATGGATGAGTGTTTGGTATTCATACATGGTTACGCACATATATAAAATGAAATTCATTCCAAAAAAGCTACAATGTGTCAAATTAGATTGAAGTTTCCATAGTTTGCATTTTAGTGGCATTAGCAAAGAGTACTTATTTTGTCCTCCGTCCATTTAAAACATCCCAGCCGTCTTCTGTTGTGGCTTTAACACGTAAATAGTGGCACGTATGGCATAAAAACCTGTCTGTCCGACGATGTGGTCGTTCGTCATTCTGGCGGTCTTTCCTTGACCCTGTTATTTGTGGTCAGCCAGGTCTTGACCTGCTTTTCTTTCCTTTTGCCTGTGCACTATTCGGGTAATAAATTTTAATAAATAATAAACTATTAGTAAATCCATCTACATGTTTGTTTGCGAACGAAAATTACATTTTAACGATTATTACAAAATGCCTAGACAAGCTCTTGTCGACCAAAATTGGTATTCAACACGCAAGTTATCGGTAAGGTGCTGTCGCTTCGTGTTTAATCATCCGCTCTGATCTGTCGGACGAGAAATAGATTCCGTCTTGGACCACTGTGAAGGATTAAGCTTCTACATGAGAAGAAAAAAAATATTTTGCTGTTCTTCGACTCGACAATTAGATATATCGACGACTTTTTATTCATTAAAAATATTGATATTCATTCATATGTTCATTCGATATATCCCATTGAACTCCAAATAAAAGGTACCACAGAGTCGTCCATATCCGTTCCTTACATACTGATTTTGACTACAGATTACTCCGTTACCCTGATCAGAATATAGGGTTTACGGCGGGTGTGACCGGTCGTTAGGAGATCCCACTTGTGGTATGTCCAGGGATCCGTGATTGCCCTTTTCTTAATTTTGTTTTCTCTATAGGATTTATGATATTTATCACCGTTCGTTATCTTCACACTTGTTCATTAATGAAATGTGGTTGGGCAACATGTTTGATACATATATGTTAAACACAGGGGCTAAGCCCGTTTGGGCCCGAGCTCTGTGATACCATAAATATAGATTTATTGATGGTATCACGGAGTTCGGGCCTAAACGGGCTTAGCTCCTGTGATGTTAAAGACAATTTGCCTGAGTTGCCAACGGCGAGCTCGAGGTCTGCAAATCGCTAGATTCCAAAGGGTGATGTAATCTGTTTAAATTGATGTGTGACTCCTGGTTTGGATAGATATGACGACTTTATCTTTGGTGGGTTTTTTTCTTTATATAGCTTAGGGCACGTTCTTCTATTACACATGCTGTAAAGAAGTAGTTGGCGTAATCTACCAACTGCAGTTTTCATTCAACATTGTTCAAACTTTGTAAAGAGGACATATATGAATATGTAGTATCCACATTATGCATGTATTTCGATTTTGATGAATTTACTTCTAGACATGTACACTCCTGGTGTTGTTTTGCATGCTGTGAGGTGGCACTGAACTGGGGTGACATTGAACTGAGGTCCTCTGCAATTTTCATATACTAATTATTGTGGTGAGCCATTATTTTCTTGCCCACTTATTTGGAAGTTCAGATTTAAGCCTTTCCTTATTCATTTTCAACCTTTGCAGCAATACTTAATGCATCTTACATACATATCTGAATTCTTCTTCATTTTCAAAGTATTGTAAAAACATCAAGCTCTCTGGGGGATAATTTTTTAAAATCGCTATGCCTTGTTTTGAGTTGCTCTGCATTCGATTTCAATCTTATATGGAGGCCACTTGTGAGTTCTTACTGTTGTTAACGTTACAATTAACGTTAAATTATTGTTCTTCTGTACATGATTTCTAAGCATGCGCATTTCTTTTAAAATTATTCTTTTAAGTTCGAAAGAACCTATGGGGGTTCTTTAAGAAATGCCCCCTTCGTGAGGGGGTGGCTTGTGTAGTAGATGTCCATACGCATTGGCGATGTTCATTTCCTTGTTTCATTGACAGATTCGTGAATTTTTGTCCCAGTTATAATCAGACGTCCTATTGCAAACATGCGTTTGATTCAACTGGGGGCATAGCTTTTTATCCGAGCATTTAGGATGCGCAGATCGAAGAGAGTTACTTCGACAATTTTCTGTGCCACAATCCCATGCAATAACGCGCGAGATACTCAGAGATTTACTAATTCTTTAACAAATTCTCAACCAGATTGCGATATCAAAACTCTCGTATTCATGTAGCGTATTGTTAAGAGCACTCTAGATTCTAGTATCTCTTAAAATTTTAAGTTGGCAGATTACACATATATTGAAAATATTCCTTAGATGACTTCTTCGGTGAAACTTCATGTTTGGGCAATTAAAGGTAAAAGTCAAGTCTTTTTTCCGGACGAGGATGGTCACATCCGGAGGTATAGTGTTTCACAAACTTCTGCTGAAAGTGCATCATGTTTGTAAATAATACTCATATTACCTATTGAATAAATCCTGCAATCTCTTTTTTGACATGATACCATTTTTCAAAGAGCTATAAAAATAACTTTTGTTGTCAATCAAAAGAGTGTAGAGTAACAAATTGGCAAAAACTCATATTTTTGTACATCTAATGGAATGTCAACATTTAATGTCCTACTTTTTATATATTTCGTTAAAGTTTGACTGAGAAATAATTTCTTACACTATCTTCTCCCTGTCAAATTAACATAATCTGGTCATGTTGTGACTATCTTTTTCTTCTGAATTCCATATAAGTTGTGTTCCAAACTTTAACTTTAACCAACGAAAGTAAAAATAAGATTGCATGGTTACTAAATAAGTCACGTGATATAATTTAAAAAAAGGATCAAAAGGCAATATGTAAACAAAATTACCACATTAATCGGTTAGTCTGAAATATACAACTGCCGCCTGATCCATGTTTGTTAATTTCATAAATCACTTATTATTCATTTTTCACTATGTACTTCACAACCTTACAAAAATTTTACATTCAAATATCCATCATAAAACGGCGTTTTTACGGAGACAAATTCGCTGAAATTCTTTTAAAGACAAGTTTGTCCACTAAATCTGTCAGATGATGAAATTGACGATGTCTTCATGCATAATTAAGGGCAAGATAAATGCGAGGATACGTCATATCTGACCAGTGGAGGACTGAGCAGGAACATGAAGACAAAACCACATGATAGGAAGCGATATGTACATGTAAGGACATTTTTCATGCGAAAAATAGATTTATTTATGATGAGCTTTGTGGGAAAATAGTTAATGCAACAGCTTGCAACACAGCGTCACCAGGGCTATAAATCAGAAACGTCGGACAAAATATTATATATGGTAAAGACCATTACAATTACATTTATTTCTTTAGTTTTAGTACTTTTAGAAACCTTGTTGCGTGATCAGGTCTCCATACAAACACACTAGGCCTATGTGAATTATGGAAGTGGAAAGAAAAAACTTGCTTTTCATTTTTTCTTCCCGTTTGGTCTATTCTAGTACACCTGGTATCAAAGGGAAAATCTCTACTTTATAACTGGAAAATGGGTTCAATTCCTAGTCGAGGAAATGAAAAGGTAAAATGAATGGATATTTTACATGTAACAATGATGATATTGACAGTTGTTCTCAGTACATCCAATGTGTCTTTGTAGATCTACGCGACTTCATTTAAAGACTTTCTCAAGATCTACCGAACGTAACTTTGAAATGCTCCTTTATGTTCCTTAGTTGATATGACCTGTCAAGTAGCCTTTGCTTGTTACTTCATAAAGGCAATGAAAACAGGACACTGATGTGAATTTTAAAAAAAATGTCATTTATTTTGAAAATGACGAAGTCATATAACAGAATAAGCTAGTGGGGGTCAGAATGAGTCGAAAACAAAAATACAAGAACATATGTATTAAATAGGTATGATTATGCAATCTGACCCCCTACAACACATAATGAAACATCGAAATAGAGCTGCCTGTAATCAAATAAGGTGGGTTTTACACATGTACACTGTAACGATATGTGCGGGAAATTCTGCAAATATGGTGGTGTTTTAAAGTCAATATTCGATATATGCAATTTCGGTATTATTTTGAAGATAAATCTTTGGGCATTTCATATTTTTCCCGAGAAATGCAATAAAGACAAGACATCGTTCTGTGCTGTCGTGACGTTTTTCTGCCATATGTCGGGAAATTGCTAAACGATTGAAAAGCTTGAGAAATGATCCATATTCTAAGACTCGGGAAATCGATTTCATTAACATCGTTAGGTTATCACAATCAATTGATAGAATATAATGATAATACATTATAGAAGTTCCAACGGTTCAAATGTCGGGAATGTTAATTTTATTAGATACTCTGTTATTAACATTTCAACGAAAGCTCTATCTCTTTCACAAGGAGAGGTTTAATGCGAATTAAATCCTATTTTTACTTGCATTAAATTTGCTTCGATTTCACACGGAGGACATTTAATGCGCATTGAATTAAATCATAGCAAATTAATTCGTATTAAACCGGGAACGTTATGCGAATCGGATTCGAATTAGATATTGGCGCATGCGCATTCGGAATTCTTATTTTACAGCTATTAGATACAAAGTTGATTGCACTGTTTATACTTAATTTTAAAAGCCGAAAAACAAACAAATAAAAAATACCAACAAAACAAGCATTTAAAACAACGTTGTGAATTTGCATCATTTACGGATCGAGACTTTACGAATGTACAGATTTTTGACATTTCAATAAATCTTTTATTTTGAAAGCTCCGAAGTTGGTATTTATTTGGGATATCTCAAAGAAAACATCAGCTAGTGATGTAATTTTAAAAAAATCACATCATTTCAATCATAAAGACTTGTGAAAGGATTTAATTCGCATTCTTTATTAAACAACGCATCACTTTTGCAGTATGAACACAGCGTAAATTACTGTACAGTTGTTTCATATTGAATTTTTCCATTGTTTTTGTCTTTGATATCTCTACAAATTGTAATGACAGGCATTTCCTTATGAATGCGTTACAGTTGTAAAAAAAATCTGCGTATCAAACAGAGATAAATATAGTGCGCTGAGAATTCTGACAGAAATGAAAGTAGAATGTAAATATAAGAAATAAATTTCAATACAGAAAATACACGAAGGTATGCACTGCGACGCATCTAAGAAGCGCCCAGTCTTTAAAGTAGATGTACTACACTTCATGGCTAAAAGTATTGCAACAATGTTTGTTGCAATACGTTTAGCCATGAAGTGTAGTGCATCTACTTTAACGACTGGGCGCTTATCACAATTTTCTGACGCGTAACATTGTAAACTAACGTCGTAATATCAGGTATATGAATTAACTAGGGTACGAATTTTATGAGAAACTGTTTGTATTTCAAAGTAGCGAACGGTTTCTTGTAAGGTTTCGAATGAAAACAATGGCGAAAAATATAATAGATATGAGGGCGAGTCAATAAGTAACCAGCCTATCCCATTTCCGATTGACCGAGACGGTCACGATTTTCATGCATTCTTTCAATACATGTTTTATACATAGGAACATAATTGCACGCGTATCAAGTCATTCTTTAATAATATATTGAATGTCAAATATGGCTAGTGATGCAAAGGCATGCTTTTCATCTAAAGTTGAGTACTGTGCTATAATTCAGTACTTGTCTTTAAAAGGTAAAACAGGCAAGGAAATACACGGTGAGTTAGCCGATGTTTATGGGTCTTCTGCACCATCTTATGCTCAGGTTAAATTCTGGGTAGGGGAATTCAAACGCGGTAGAACGTCTTTAGAAGATGAAGCGAGGTCTAGACGCCCACTGGATGCCACCGACGAAGAAATGTGTAAGAAAGTTCGGGATCTGGTTTACTCTGATAGGCAACTTCAGGTGGAAGAAATAGCGCAGGCATTAGGCATTTCACATGGTAGCGTTTTAACAATCTTACATGATCGTTTAGGTATGCGCAAGCTAGCAACCGGTTGGGTCCCCAAATCCCTTAGCGATGAGCAAATGGCAACCAGAGCATCAGTATGCAGCACCTTGTCGAAGCGTTTTAGGTCAAAAGATGATTTTTGCGTTTGGTGACTGTAGATGAGACTTATGTTCATTATTATGAGCCAGAGAATAAAGTTCAGAGTCGTCAGAGGGTAGGGCCTGGGTCCTCGAGGCCAAAGAAGTTCAAGACGCAACCATCTGCTGGCTAGGTTATGGCCACAGTATTTTGGGACGCAAAAAGCCGTTATTATGTTGGACATTTTATCCAAGAGAAGTACAAGATACTGGAGTGTACTATGCAAACTTACTAGACCAGCTGAGAACCGCCATCCGTTAAAAATGCCGAGGTAAACTCTCTAAAGGTGTTTTGCTGCAATAGAACAACCCGAGAGTCCACACTTTGCAATGGATGCGTAGAACGAAACGTGTATGAATTAATACCATATCCTGCCTTTTCGCCTGACCTAGCTCCTAGCGACTTCTTCCTATTCTCAAACTTGAAAAACGATATCAGTGAACGTCATTTCTGGTCTGACGAAGAAGTCGTGACAGCAGTTGAGGAGTGGGTCAATGGAAAGGACGCCGAGTTTTTCAGTTCTGGGCTGATGGCACTTGAACACCGTTGGTTTAAGTGTATCATACTAGAGGGCAATTACATCCAAAATGAAGAGGTGGATCTCAACCGGAAATAAGTTAGGCTGGTTACTTATTGACTCGCCCTCGTAATTGTCAACGAACTTAAAGGAGCGGATTGTAGTTTTCAAACAATACAAGCTGTAACTGACGGTCAATAAACAATACAAGCTGTATCTGACGGTCAATAAACAATACAAGCTGTAACTGACGGTCAATAAACAATACAAGCTGTAACTGACGGTAAATAAACAATACAAGCTGTAACTGACGGTAAAAAAAACAATACAAGCTGTAACTGACGGTCAATAAAACAATACAAGCTGTAACTGACGGTCAATAAACAATACAAGCTGTAACTGACGGTAAATAAAACAATACAAGCTGTAACTGACGATCAATAAACAATACAAGCTGTAACTGACGGTCAATAAATAATACAAGCTGTAACTGACGGTCAATAAACAATACAAGCTGTAACTGACGGTCAATAAACAATACAAGCTGTAACTGACGGTCAATAAACAATACAAGCTGCAACTGACGGTCAATAAATAATACAAGCTGTAACTGACGGTAAAAAAATAATACAAGCTGTAACTGACGGTCAATAAACAATACAAGCTGTAACTGACGGTAAATAAAACAATACAAGCTGTAACTGACGGTAAATAAACAATACAAGCTGTATCTGACGGTCAATAAACAATACAAGCTGTAACTGACGGTCAATAAACAATACAAGCTGTAACTGACGGTAAATAAATAATACAAGCTGTAACTGACGGTCAATAAACAATACAAGCTGTAACTGACGGTAAATAAACAATACAAGCTGTAACTGACGGTAAATAAACAATACAAGCTGTATCTGACGGTAAATAAACAATACAAGCTGTAACTGACGGTCAATAAACAATACAAGCTGTAACTGACGGTCAATAAATAATACAAGCTGTAACTGACGGTCAATAAACAATACAAGCTCTAACTGACGGTACATAAAACAATACAAGCTGTAACTGATGGTAAATAAATTGATAAACAGGGGCGGATCCAGGAATTGTGGTTACGGGGGGGGGGCGCCACTTTATGAGGCAGTGGGTTCAGGGCGAAGCCCTGGTGGGGGTCCAGGGGGCGAAGCCCCCAGATTTTACAGACTTTGTGGGGTTTGAAATATTTCTCCTATTAAGTCATTTGTACTATTTTCTATCTTTTTAATAATGTGAAATTGATAAAATTACCCAAATTTTAAGGGGTTTTTGGAAAAAATTAAGTCCTCCCAATAAAGTAATTAAAGAAATCAAAGGATTTTGTCATTTATTTCTCCGGGAGTGCCCCCCTTTAAATCCGCCACTGATAAATAAAAGAACAAATATTTAATATATTTGATATTGAATATATATAACTTCATAGAATCATAGTGAATCTGAACCAATAAACCCGTCAAATCAGCACAAAATGTCGATTCATGAATCATTGTCGTCCTGTCAGCAATTCCTGCTTGTAATCTCCGATGTGAATTGACCTCGGAGGTCACCAGTTCGGAAAAAAGCGAAAGATAGGCACTGAGCATATTTCAGATTTGTAAAAAATTTAAAGAGGTTTGCATCTGAGATTTGGAGTAATGTCAATTAATTGGGAAGTTGATTTCTACATTGAAGGAGAACTAGGAAATTGAAAAGAAAAACTGGGGTCCTAACGCTTGTTATTGGGCTACAGTATTTTAAACAGGATCTTTTTGCACTTACAATTTATTCAATTAAACTTGATTTGTCTGTTGGTGACAATACAACACAATTCAATCATTACATAAAATAGATACATAATCATGTCTTCTAACACTACAGATAAAAATAAATTAATACTAGCAATGGAAATAAATAATTATCTTTTTGCACTTGATATACGAAAAACTTCATGATATCAAAATTGAGAGTTTAATTTCTAAAATTTACATAATTTTCAAGGTCTGGTCTTGCAATTTAAGATGTAACTTTAAAAAGTGGGGGTTGGAAATCAAATTTTTGAATTATTGGCGAAAATACTGAATTTTTATACAAAATTTAGAGTAAATAAATTTAAACTTTTTGAAGAATCTGTGTTCTGTTTGGGAAAATATATCAAACAAGTTAATAAATTACAACATTTGAACTGGTTCCAAGTCTCAACTATATGTATTATAAAACTGAAATACACGTTTAGGAGTATAAAAATAGACAATACATTGGATGTAACAGAAACTGTAATATCATGCAGATTTAAAACTTTTTCATTAATGAATCCTTCCGCCACAAAATATAATCACTGCCAATGCTTTTCAAAATTTGAATTGACACCAAATGTTTCAACTGGGCAGAGTTCAGTAATAGATGTGTAATGTGTTTGCACTAATGGGATCAATATTGAACCCAGTGCATGTATATACATGTACTTGGTTGTAGCATCCTGCACAGTTGTGCTCAAAAGCTCAAGAGCTAACTTCCTTAACATGTTAATTCTATGGAAAATTCACTATTAAAATTTCATTTGAGTGACACATTTGCGTAATCATTACTTTCTTACACTTATAGTATTTTTTGTCATTCGTGAAATCAAGGTAATATTTTAAAACAAACGACATGTGTAATCACTCACGTCAGTTTCCGCCTTTGTACATGACCTCGGTCTCAGCAACCCGGTTATGTTCGGCAATCTTCGGTCCCATCTCCGTGTATATGACGCATTGGCGGATTATACGAAAAGATCATTGTAGGTATGCTCTTAAACAATATTCCCTTGTTTATTTTGCTGAATTTTTCCACAGATCTTGGTGATTGTATTATTTATTCTGATAGGTGTTATTTGATGCATAATTGGATAGTTTAAAAAATATCGTCAGTTACAGCTTGTATTGCTTTAAATTTAAAGTGATTTAATGACAACAAAATTGTTGAATCATTGGGAATCCATCGAAACACTGTTGGACGAGTTTTGAAGAAAAAAAATCCGTAAAAAGGGAAGTGTTGAAAACGTGAAAACAATCCCCAAAGTGGAAGGGCCCGAGTGATTGATGGGAGGGGTGATCGCCTGATCGGAAACTTTATCGCATTCTGAAAACCAATAGAAGACAATCTCTTCAAGGCATTACATTAACTTTTAATAGGAATGAAAGTACACATATGTCTATGTCTAGGAGAACTGTTTGTCGTAGGTTACATCAGGAAGGATACAGGAGGGGCAAAATTCAGAATTTACACTTACAATCCTTAAACTCAACAAGCAACGCCGAATTTTGTGGTACCGAGGGAAAATACACTGGAAACCTGAGCAGTGGCAGAATATTTTTTTTTTCTCGGACGAAACACAGGTAGTCATTGGACAAAATAACTCTGAAAGTTTGAGGAGAAATCGTCCGAGAAGTGGAAGTCTTTGGTCTGAACAAACACAAAAAGCCCATGAAAGTAGTTTGTTATTTTGGGGGTGTATTACATGTACCTATGTTAGTAGTGGTATTCTTGTACCTGTTGATAGAAATGTCAACGCAGAAAAGTGTATTGAATTGTTGGATAATCACTTATGGCCTGTTGTTGTCAAAGTTTTTGTAAATTAGCAATTGAAATTTTTCAAGACGATTATGTCACCTCACTCCTCTAGACAGATCAATACTTTGAAACAAGAAAAGAGTATTCCAAAATTCACCTGGCCTGCACAGACTCCAGACCAAATTGTCATTAAAAATGTCTGGTGTTGTGTCAAAATCAAAGAGTCCTCTGAGATTGATAACATTTAAACCGAGATGACCTAGTGGCTCCTGTGACAAGAACTGGGAATGATCTTTAGATCAAACATACATCCGTTGCTTATATGCTTCAATGCCCTCTGAATCTTCAAGACTACGCCAAGTTATTATCCAGAATAGTTCAGCAACAGGCCGCACCCTTTTGTGGGGGTACCCAAACCGGAGGTACAACATTTGTCCACATAGATAAAATCCTTCTTTGTTATCTCTAGATGATGGAAATTCATGATGATATTGCCGGAAACTGATGCAATTTGTTCTATGCACAGTCCACCAAAATCATGCATTTTTCATTTATGGCTCAAAATCTTCATGTTAATCCTTATAAACACTTCAATATTTAGATATATGATAAAGTTAAGGAGGTTGAATGAAAGGTTTTTGTACATTAAATCAGCACGTTGACATTGGTTATTTTTCAATAAAATGTAAAAACATTGTAAGAATTGTAAAAATACCTCTAAATAACTAATACGTGAAGATGTTGCTTTCAAACGAGTTTTATAAATTGTCTGGACATCTATAGCATGCTATCAGATCATTGGTTGTGAGATTGATTGCTTTTGAATCGACTCCTCCCCCTAAATCATGAAAAATCAATGAGATAATGAAGCAAAGACAAAGCATGGAGTAGTTTGCAGCCTTGACACAGATATCCTGTTAAGTACACCACACTAAAGGAAAGAAGAAGGGCTTCAAATTCGCGATGAAAGATGCTGTTCAGTTTGGACCATGTGCCATATTGGGAGATAGTTTCACCCTTCAATCCAATATTTTGTTAAGTTTGTTCGCAGACTATAAGAGGACATCAAGTGTGAACATCGCAGTTAAAAAGCAGTAAAAGTAGTACCTGTTCGGAAAGTATCCCCAACTCGAGATACTTTCATGTTGTATCTACAACTGGTCATGTACCAGCTCTACATCTGGAAAGATATCCACATTCCAAATCACCATATCTCCCAGCTAAAGATTATGGTAGGAAGTCTAAAGATGAAGCACTGACACCTAGGATGATGACACAACAGGAAGCTGTACCAGAACTACTCAATCTTGTAGTTTGTGAATGCTCAGATGGAACATGCAGCTTGAATTGTTTGATGTTTCAACTAAATCAAGTGTATGCGACTGTGAAGCTGATTTAGATGGAGATGACATGTGTTTTGAATACATAGATGATTGATATCTGCGACTACATATGTCAGAAGTGGTGTTAATTAAATGTGGATTCTAATAAATTCTAAAGAACTTTTAGTAAACTTGGAATCGCAAAACTTTTCCCCAAATCAATAACATCAAAACCTATGACTTTTCAACACTATACACGACCATTCCTCACGATAATTAAAGACTAGACTTTTTGACATCATAGACAGTTGCTTCTTCAACAAAAATGGAAAAAGGAAATATTCATATCTAGTGATCAGTCATCCAAAAACTTACTTTGTTAAACACCACTCTGATTTCACGCACAAGTACTCTGAAATTGAAATAAAAAATATGCTAGAGTTCCTCATTGACAATATCTTCGTGGTCTTTGGTGATCAGGTCTTCCAACAGTCTGTTGGAATTCCCATGGGCACAAATTGTGCTCCTTTGTTAGCTGACCTGTTTCTATATTCATGTGAAGCAGAATTTATTCAAGAACTTCTACGTGAGAAGAAAAAATATCTTGCTGTGGCATTCAATTCGACATTTAGATATGTGACCGGTCGACAGGGGACGCTTACTCCTCCGAGGCACCTGATCCCACCTCTGGTGTGTCCAGGGGTCTGTGTTTGCCCAACTATCTATTTTGTATTGATTTTAAGAGTTATGAGATTGATCACTATTCGTTATCTTTGCCTTTCATTGATTACCCATATATAAAGTATTTTTATGTAGAATCTAGAAATGAAGTAGAGTATTTTGTTATTTCACTAACAATGTATTACAGTTTGAGAAACATTTACTGGTGTTACTCATATTGTTGAAATATAATGAAATTTAGAATTGTGATGTACATCCAAGTGAGACATAGTCATGTACAGATAACCAGACTCTATTTTCAAGCTTGATATGCTAACTTTTTAACATTTCCAATTATGAAAAATATGAAATTGTGACTTGAATATTTGTTACTGAAAAAATACAATCAGGTCCCTTATTTTCTTTCAGAAAATTAAAGTTGCATTTTTTACATTATTATTTAAGGGGCGGGTAGTTTAAATTGACCTATTTAACAGTGCTCCAAGTTGCGAGTAAAACGGTCGCATTTGCGACCAGAACATCGATTTTGCGATTAGAGATTATAATTAAGTCGCATTTTGCGAGTGGAGAAATTTTGGACATCCAGTAAAATTCTATAATCGGGATCGGAAGTATGAATAAATATTTTTCACTCTCGGTCAAAGTAGCGTTTGAAAGCAATCAAGATGGCGGGAAAATGAATGTTAGAGCACCTTAGATTTATCAGTAGTAAAAAGTGAAAGCCTCAGCCTAGTACATGTAGCGAAGAAATTCAAGAATCACATGGAGAAAGTTCTGCATCTAAAGATGACGTCGCTGTGTCTAAAGAAAAATGCAAAAGTAAAGGAAGAACCCCAGTCCTGAAATGGCTGAAGGAATTTTCGTGGTTTGATATACAGAGATGGCAAAATGTTTCGCAGAATTTGTGAGGCCAATCAGCCAGCAACGTTCACTATTTCTGGACACCCACTGTCCGATTTCGCCACGACCGGGTGTACATCGTTTCAAACGTGGAAGTGTGACTATTCACGGTAACAGTGAGATACATGTATGTGTCCGTGACTGCATTATTAGCAGTAAGTCGGGCGGGGCAACTGTCGCTGCTAATTTTCAAAGACAAATACAAACTCGGTATGTAGTGTTCTTATTGATGCTGGTACTGATTGTTCTGCAAAAGATCCAACAAAAGTAGCTGTTATTCGCATAAGCCGTGAAGGCCCACTTATTGAGGACTTTAAAGCAAATCCTTGTGTTGAACGCTGGGTTTTCTACCCCAGAAGCGTACTGTAAAATATACAGGATGGACCATTGCAATACAACTTTTGCCAGAGTAAATACTTGACTTGTTAGCATCCAGTATGTTTCACAGCACATTTCTATTCAGTTTAAAAATGAAACAAACAAAACGCATGCATGGATGTTGATTTTTTCTTGAAAGATATTCAAATTTTTAAAAAAAATTGTAAGTTTTAAGTCTTATTTACTAAATCTTTTACCATGGCGAGTAGAAATATTTATAGGTCGCCAATTTGCGACCTGATAGCAGATGTGACTTAGAGTACTGCCTATAAGAATTGAAAAGCATTGCCTCTCACTACCATTATAAGACAAAATTGGTACCGCATAAGTCTTACATGAAGGGCATTGCAGGAAAATTCTAAAACTTTTTTCAGAGCACTTTGAAGCATTATAAATTGAGAGGCATTTTTATAATCTGTCAATTTCAATACATAGGTAATTTTTTACCCTAATTTTATCAAATAACTAATTTAATAAATTAATTTAATGCAAAAACATTATACTTTCATTTATTCTTCTAAACATTGTAAAGTAATATCATTTTGGAGTTGTTTTGATGAGTTATATGAATATTCTGAACCATGCATGAATAATGCCTGTTTTGGGAATGGTGTACTTAAAAAAATGGAAATGTTTCAAATTGCACCACTCTCTTTCAATGTCATCATGGATTTTCTATTGCCAGACATACAAATGAAAACATTCATGCATGAGGACAATGTTGTACAATGGGTTTGGGTTGTTACTTAAATGGGGCACTTTTCTTGTGACTGTTGTTAGACTGAAAGGCTTTGCAACAACATACTAGAAGAAATTATTAGGTTTTTTCATTCAGTTGATATTTACCGTGTGATGATGTCAGCCATGTTTGTTGCAATACTTAGGCCACTCGGTGTACATGTATGTATATTCATCAAGGTTCATTGAGGAAATGGTTATCATTACAATGAAAGGTGAAGATAACGAACAGTGATCAATCCCATAACTCCTATAAGGAATGCAAAATAAAAAGTTGGGCAAACACGGATCCCTGGATATACCAGAGGTGGGATCAGGTGCATAGTAGGAGTAAGCACCCCCTGCCGACCAGTCATACCCACCGTGAGCCTGATAAGATAAGTTGTACGTTGATTTAAATGTATCACTAAATTAGATTTGATTGATTGATTGTATAATGTTAAACGTCCTTCTCGAGAATTTTTCACTCATATGGCGACATCGCCATTGATGGTAAAGGGCTGCAAACTTTAGGCTTACATGTATGCTCGGCGCTTACGGTCTTTGAGCAGGGAGGGATCTTTACACTTTTTTTTACACTCTAATCCGAAGGACAGCTCCATTTAGTCGCCTCTTACTACAAGCAAGGGATACTGAAGATCATTCTAACCCGGATCCCCACGGAATTTAAATTAGATTTGAATGAATCACTGTTTAGGAATACAAAAATTGCGTGCAAGAATCCAGAACAATACAATAATGATATGATTTGAAAACTCAAAGCTGAAACGAAGTTAGGCGAGTTGTCCATGAATTGCGGTTTTAAAAGGCAGAAATACGTTAAAGGCTTCAATAATTGTACGATTTAGAAACACAAAGTCGATACTCAAGGCCGAAACGAAGTAAACCGAGTTACACGTTTTGGAAGACAAACTTATGTGAAAGAACTTTGAACAATCGTAAGATTTATGAAAACTCAAGGTCGACACACAAGGTTGAATCTTTTCTCATATTCCTTTTGAAATTGACATTGCTTTAATCATAGAAAATGAATGCAAGTTTTGTTGCAAACTAGTTCAATCCGGTTTTTATGGTACACCTGTCTGCGTAATCATTACCAACTACGGAATGTCGAAAGGTCAAAGGGTACATTGGCTGTTCCGTTTAACGTAACGAATGAGTCAATAAATCTAGTTTATATTTTTAAAAAATACATAAAAATAGAAATGTAAACAATAAAATCTCTTTCTTTGTTATTTTACAGAAAAAAATGCATAACGGCCGCTATTGCAGAAAAAATTCATAACTTGCATTAGCAGATTAACGGTGAACGAACGCAGAGTGAACGGTGAACGTAATTTAGTGAACGGTGAGCGAACGCAGAACGCAAAGTGAACAGTGAGCGAACGCTGAACGCAAAATGATCTATTTACTCGGAATGTTTCGGATTTTTCCCTGGGATTTTACTTATTTCATATTTAAGTACTAAAATACATGTACATGTATATTTCATCAATTAATAAAAAAAATTAAATGAACCGGAATCATGATACAGCATATTTTACAGTTCTGGATATATTCAATGTAATATATATTTGTACAAGTACCGAGTATACATACCTGTATATATATTTCATGAAATTATCGCAAATTGTACATTAATACACGCAACAGTCATACACAAACAAAACCCACTTTCGTATGTACATTATGTATACCATTACATGTACAGATACATTTAATGCATGGGTATAATATATATACAACGCATGTGAAAAGGAAAATACTATAGTCTACATGTGTAGTGACATCCAGAATTGACAGGTGTTCATGTATGGCTTCAAACTTTACGAGCTCGGTCGTTTGGGATACCTGTAATTAACAAACACCCCCGAAAGGAGTTAAGATAGATGCAGTAAACAAACAATACGGACAGTATACCCTGTGTCAACACCTCAACACTCCTAACAGTATTAAATATTCCTACTTACATTTTGTGTCATTCAATTGTCGCAGCTAAATCGACCCGAGGAAATAATCCTAGAATTTATGCACATGTAAGTACAAAACTTACTATTTTTATTATTAATGTGACCATTGATTGCAGTTAGATCGAGCAATATTTGTATAATGTTTAAAGGCTAATGCAGAAACGTACAAGATAAACAATTACATCTTTGCATTAAGGACAAATGTTACAAAAGTTTCAAATTTGGCAAGAGTAGTAAATATCAGTTTATTGACAATGTCTTTCATAAATATAGGCGTAAAATAGCTATATCAATTTAACATTCTGACACGTACATACGGTACAATGTACATTATGTAGCATGTTTTGTATTTTTCAAAGTAAGGGGGGTGACTTGTTTAAAACTCGTGTCAAGCAATGCAAAATAATTATAATAATTTGTGCTTTTGCCCGAACTTGTAAATGCTAAATCGTCAACACAGGGGAAGAGGTTTTCAATACCTGAAACTGCCTTATTTTTTGTACTTGGGTCAATTCATAACGACAAACTCTTATATTCGTCTCTCATTTAGATTTTTTATAACAAAAGCTCAAATGAACCTTTCGGCATTCACAGTGGATAATCCTGACATTTTGTATTTCAAAATTAAATTTCTGATATAGTAAGAAAGTCTCCTTCCACTCATACGCACACGTTCAATTTTCATTTTCGCCTTGCTATCAAGATTGGTCCTTTCACTTTGGTGTTCCTAATGACAATGAAAAGACTGAACGATGAACGAACGGTGAGCGCACGCTGAACGCTTTGTGAACGGTGAACGAACGGTGAGCGCACGCTGAACGCAAAACTGTGAACGGAGAGCGCACGGTGAACGAACGGTGAACGCACTCTGAGCGAACGGGAAAATGGTTAAGTAGAACGTTTCAGGGACTGTAGTATTAATTTCTTTTTTCATCTGTAGTGTTAGAGGACATGGTTATGCATCTATTTTATGTAATGATTGATTTGTGTTGCTTATGTTGTCTTGACACTAACAGAAAAATCAAGTTTAATTGAATAAATTTTAAGTGCAAAAAGGTCATGTGTAGAATACTTTAGCTCAATAACAAGCGTTGCGACCCCAGTTTTTTTCTTCTTAATTTCCTAATTCTCCTTCAATGTAGAAATCAAAAATACACTTCCCAAAAAATTGACATTACTCCAAATGACAGGTGCGAACCTCTTTAAGTAATGTTTTTGAAGACCATTTGCTTTCAGAATTTACACAAAGTAACTGTCACAGTCTACATTGCCATGGTGTGCATAACTCTCTCTTAGACTTGGAGAGCCAATATTTTTCCATTCACAAGTTGGCACTACTGAAAAGTACTTCTCTTCTGACTTTTTGTTGTTGTCCAAACAATTACACGAGGTATAATACATACAGGAAGTAACGTTGCCATCTGTACGCCAGCAACAAGTCGTCCGTAAAGAGGTTCGCTCCTGATATTTGGAATAATGTCAATTTTTGGGGAAGTGTATCTTTAATTTCTATGTTTAGGGAGAATTAGGAAATTGAAAAGAAAAACTGGGGTCCCAATGCTTGTTATTGAGTTACAGTGTATTAAACATAACCTTTTTGCACTTTAAATTTATTCAATTCAATTTGATTTGTCTGTTGGTGTCAACCAATATAAGTAACAGAAATCAATCATTACATAAAATAGATACATAATAATGTCCTCTAACTGTACAGATAAAACAAAATTTAATACAATTAACTGAAATAAATAATGACCTTTTTGCACTTGATATACCAAAAAAAATTCATGATACACTGTATCGAATTTGAGAGTTTAGAATAACATATTAGGATTAACGTCAATTTCTAAAATTTCACATAATTTCTAAGGTCTTGTCTTAAAATTTAAAGTGGAACTAAAAAGAGAGGGGGTTGGAAACCAAACTTTTAAATTATTGGCGAAAATATTGAATTTTGATACAAAATTTCGAGTAAATTAATTGACATTTTTAAGAATCGGTGTTCTATTTGAAAAAAAATATCAACCAAATTAATAAATTACAACATTTGATCTAGTTCCAAATCTCAACTACTTGTATCATAAATCATAAATCTAATTGATTGATTTATGTTGTTTAACGTTCCTCTCGAGAATTACTCATATGGAGACATCACCACTGCTAGTGAAGGGCTGCAAAATTTAGGCCTATGCTCGGCGTTTACGGCCTTTGAGCAGGGGGGGGGGGGGTCTTTATCGTGCCACACCTGCTACATGTATGACACGGGACCTCGGTTTTTTGCGGTCTCATCCGAAGGACCGCCCCATTTATTCGCCTCTTATGAAAAGCAAGGGCTACTGAGGACCTATTCTAACCCGTATCTGAAATACGCGTATAGGAGTATAAAAATAGAAGACATATTAGATGAAACAGAAACTGTAAAATCACGCAGATTTATAACTTTTTGATTATTCAATCCTTCCGCCACAAAATATAGCCCCTGCCAAACCCTTTCAAAATTTGAATTGACACAATGTTTTTTTTTTCAACTGGATAGGGTTCAGTAATAGATGTGTACTATGTTTGCACCAATGGAATCAGCATTGAACCAGTAAATACTTTTTTTTCTTATTTATTCTTTTTTCATATTAACATAATCATCAGTAAAAGTAATGAAGATACATATTCATCATTTTATAGATTCTCACACCATCTCGCACTCTTTCACACTACTATCATACAGCATAATTAGTTGAATACTTCTTATTCTAGGTTACAGATCAAAAATAGTTTTCCAGTTTTCCCAAAGTCTGCCAAATTTCAAAACTTCACATGATTTAATTGCTACAAATTTTTCAACTTTGTATTTGAAAAAAAGATAATGTATCAGCCCAGTAATATGAGGAGTTTTGTTTTGTTTTGAACAATTGAAAATATATTGTTTGGTGTACAGAATTATGAAATTCACATGTTTATTACACAAACTAAGAGGCGTTTCAACAAAAATAACATTAGTAACATCTGAAGTGATACTGATTTTCTTGAGATAATTTTTCGTAGGAAGAAGCTTGTAAAGAATTCGGTACTGCATTCACTGAACTTGAGTATCAATGCTTGTTTTAAAACAAACTTTAAACAATCCTTTTACAAAAATATTGCTTTCTAAATGTATAGGTAATTCAGTGTTCCATGTTTTAATTGATTTTGGTATGAGATCATTACTATTTATCATATATTGATACACTTTGGAACATTTTTCATTCAACAGTATAGATTCAAAGTAAAAAGGAATAAATGGTGTACAATTTTTTTTAACATCAGATCTCTTAACAGACATAGTCTTAAAAACTTGGATATAGCATTGGTAATACTGTTTGGAACATTTTTCATTCAACAGTATAGATTCAAAGTAAAAAGGAATAAATGGTGTACAATTTTTTTTAACATCAGATCTCTTAACAGACATAGTCTTAAAAACTTGGATATAGCATTGGTAATACTGTTGTATTGCATTGTACACACAGTTGCAAGTCTAAATTTTTGTGAAAAAATCTTGTAGTAATAAAAAAAAATTCCATCTAAGATCTTTCTCTTCATCTAAATAGTGTCCAATTATTTTCACACCATGTTTATACTATGTTTTAACATAAATGCCTTTATTACCAACACACACATTTGTATTATGCCATACTGGAATAGAACGGAGTTTTTGCATGGAATATTTATCATCCATTGCTCGCATCATTAGTAACCATGATTGAAAAACACCACGCCAAAGTCATTGCTATGGTTTATAACAGTATAAATATATTCATCTCCAAAATCTATCTTCTTTTTTTTTACCACTTCATTTGAATTCCATATAAATTTAAAAAAAAATAGCTTTAAAAAAATAGCTATTCAGAAAAGACATTATATCTTTATCTGGATTTGGTAGTGTAATAAACAGATGATTTAGCTTAGGCAAAAGCATTGTTTTGGCGACTGTGACTCGACCAATGGGAGTAAGTATTCTTCTATTCCACTGGTGTATCAAAGCTTCAATTTTTGGTATCTGAATACTATAATTTAAATCGACTATTTTTTCATATCCACAAAAAATTCTATTCCAAGTAAGTTGAAAGTAGTGCATCGCCACTCTAGTTTCCATCTTGTATGGTGATATACTTGACTAGAGAATTTTTTAGAGCCTATCCAAACAATTTTTGTTTTTGAGCTGTTTATTTTTAATCCAGAGAAAGTCGAGTAGTAGTCTATATGTCAGATGCAGCAAAAAGAGATTTTGGTGAACCATCAAGAGCCAAAGTTGTGTCGTCGGCATATTGGGAAATTTTGTGTTCCTTACTATTCACTATTATACCTTTGATATCTGTATTCTGTTTGATAATAGCTAAAATTTCTGCACAAAGAATAAATAAATAAGTAAATACTTAGTTGTAGCATCCTGCGCATTTGTGCTCAAAAGTTCAGGAGCTAACTTCCTTAAAGGGAAAGGCAACCCTAACCACATTGTTGCTTTCATGAATAAAGTATTACTTACTGATATCGTAAATGACAGTCTTTAACAACAAAATCAATAATAATCTATCATATGTTTTAAATTACCCGCCGCTAAGAAAGCGGCCATTGAAGTTTAATGTATGACGTCACACCGTCGGTTCCAGTTTATTTCATCAGCAGCACTTTAAATAGGACAAGTCACGAACAGTTAAGTTTGGAGCCGTATAGATTTGAGCCCGTTCTTTCGCCAGAAGTAATTAAGAAAGGATGTTCAGTCGTGTTGCAGACCAGGCAGACGGTACACGTTTCTTCATACAAATGTCTCGAACCTCAACTTGTCATTACGCAAAGATGGATCCACAGTTTACATAGTCTTTTTTTTTCAGATGACTCGGTTGGGTCAAGAATTTCGCATCTCCCCTTCGCATTAATGTAATTAGCTGCTTGACAGAAAGGCATCAACCTATTTACAATGTATTCGTAAAATCTACTACATGCATATCTTTGATGATCTTAGAATCTCATCAAAACCGGAACAGACGGTGTGACGTCAAAATTATTGATTTTTGTGGTCTTGAATACAAAAGAGTTCCACACCATGGCATCGTCTATAGATAGCGGGACTTTCAATTTTTAACGTTTTCAAATTAGTACTGAAGCTTATCTAGGCCGTATATTAACAGAATAGTATGACAAATCTTTATCATATAATTAATCCTATCATTTATCATGTAATTTAATTGGGGGGAGGGGTGCGCCTTTCCCTTTAAAGCGTCTTTGTTGGTTACCAGAAAGTCTTTGGAAAAACAAAATTAACCTTAGTATAGCAATGCCGTTTAACTGATTATTTTTTCTAGAAAATTACACATTTTCTACACTTCATCTTACATTGAACATAGAGTTGCAGAGGGTATTTTTGGCAATCTACTTCATAGGCATTGTGTAAGGAAGGCAGGGCTCGTGACTAAAGTTCTGAGGGTGCGCATGATATAGGCCTACGCAAACGAAGAACTTGTTTTTAGCTAAGTTTTGTGCACATATTGATTCTATAACTACCTGAATGTTACTTAAGGATTTTTGTATCGAGTCTGCCTCCCTCTCGATTACCTCCCACTGTTCTTCAAGAACAGGGCCATGAGAGCGGAGCTTTCCCTATAGGCATTACGTATAGACATGTTAAAAAGGAAAATATATAAAATTGATGAAAAATTAAATCATATACCTATTTAACTTGAACATTTTGGTCCAAATGGCGTCAATTCGAATACACGCACGTGGACATGTAATTCTCCATTTTGAATCTCGTCTACCCTAGTTCACGTCGTTCTGAGGTGTGTACATCAATTCCGTAAAAGCATATAAACCATATTTTCTTAATCATGTATATATAATCACTTCTCTATTAACGCGATTGTACCATGTCTCCTATGTGCTGAATATGACGTCACAACACAGTTTATATTTCCCTCGTTCAATGAATACGTGGATTGAATGTTTAAAGTCGTGTAACAAGGTGTTAGGATGCTTTGATAGAGCTCTATCCTCACACGTTAGGTGCTAACTTTGGAATATTTTTTGTCCTGTAATTAAATGTCAATACGTTTTGCTTCGCCCTCAAACACGGTCACGCCGTAAGACATATTAGTTTTGATTATTCGACCGCTGTTCGATGCACATGCAGGCTTCCGTCCAAAAATGTGTCAGGAGGTGAATGTAGAAACTCCTTGGTTTCAGTTTGGTCTAAATAGCACATGAATATGGTTAAATATTTAGACTTTGTATACAAAACATGATAAAATGTATATTTTGCTTGAACAAACACTTTGAACTGTATGACAGAATTACCTTAAAGTTTTCATTCTGTTCTTTGTTGTCCTGATCATGCGTTGTTGATTATATATATATATATATATATATATATATATATATATATATATATATATATATATATATATTTCATGGTAACTTTTGAACAATTTCACCTTGAATGACTTGACTAGAATGTCGGAATCAGAAGTTAGGTCATTAAATATAGAACCGGAAAAGGTCGGATCAAGTAAGATGCGGTTTGTTTAGAATTGTTTTGGCATTCGACGTCAAACGAAATAACATTAATAGACAACACTTATATTTTAATTTATTTTATCAACTTCCTTCCCTTTTTCAATCATATACATGTATATATTTGATTTTTACATCTTCAGAAAACGATGTGTAGGCTACCGCCTCTTAGCTAATGTGGAATATATCACCGGACCATTTACCTCTCTACATGCTTTATCACACTTCGTAAACATAGGCGTAGCTTGGGTTCGAATAGCTATCGACATTTTAACAACGTAAAAGGTGTTGTTGTTTTGTTTTTTTTACCGAGGCAGCTGCCTCGGTTGCCTCAATGGAAGCTACGCCACTGATAAAAATAAAATATTTGTAATTAATCCATAATCAATTTTTTTAACATTGAAATGGTGTTGATTTATCAAAATTCGTGTCATAGTTGTTCAATGTTTCAACCAGATTTCAACAAATTTTGAACTTTGAAACAACTCTATGCTAGGTTGATAATATTGTCTGGATAAAATGAAACGCTTTTGAAGTAAGGGGAAGCACTCCAATTTCACTGTTATGTTTTGTTCGTTTGTGATACCTCGTGCATCTCATTTAAAATAATAATTAGGACGGGATAACTGTCCATTATTTTTTGGTGCTGATTATCTTAATTCTTTCGCACTTCATAAGAAATATATGAACTTTTTTTTAAACAGAGCTGGTTATACGAGATTAGGAATGACCATCGCAGCAGGATACCGTCTTTTGAAATGGGTCGCGACTGCTAAGTTTACTTATTAAAATGCAGACGAAATATGAACACATGTTGTGCGTTGAAGGCAGTGAATTGCTCATTAAGTTTGCTGGCCGGAATCACTAACAGATGAGGGTGCGAGAACAGCGTGGCCGTGAGAACTTCAAATAAAAATAAATATCAATTATATTGAATTCTTTAAAATCAAATTTTCTTCGAAAGTAAAGCTTTTCAAAAACGAAATCCAAGATTTAAAAAATCATCGAATATCAAATACAAGCTCAGGAGAAATCACCCATTAAAATTGTTGTTTTGTGATACAAATAATCTTTCTAAATTTGACGCCATTTTACCTAATAATGAGTAGTTGGGGGACTCCTTATACGGCTTTATAATAGAAAAAGAAAAGTAAACAGCACCCAGATACAATTATGTCAGATATTACGTTCTCACCCTTCTTATAATTGAATTGGGGTGGCGGCGACTCCCGGTAATAGGCCAATAGCTGCCATTGAAAGCTCGCATTCAATTCAAATAAGCATAGCTTGCGGGTGAAGTGGCCTTGAGATGTTTCTACAGGTTGTACGGATTAATTTCTTCTTTTCTAAAGCCGGGTAGAACCTGTAAATCTCGCCAGTGAACGGGTCGCTTAGCAGACGGCAGTAGCACGCACGAGAGACTTTTTCGGTTCCTTCTCACTGCCCTTCAAAAGAAGTTCCAAGTCACTGAAGAGTGCAGTTTTCAACGTTGTGTGGTCATCTATGACGATTTGGATACGCATCATTTGAAAGGTACGGGAGTTTTTTGTTTACTTATAATATGAGTGATCTATTTTCTTCTCCGCCAAAGCGATCGGAAACGTCAGTCTGTTTGGTGTCATCTGTTGGAATGTCATGCAAACCATGCGTGTGTGTATGTGAGTGTGTGGAGCAGTATTCAGTTTAAAGCTTCATCACCGTGCCTGTGTTATACTTTTGTTAAAGTTTTCAAAAGATACAATTAAGTTTAATGTGGTGTGTGCAGTAATTTCAATCTTCGGGCTCCGTACCTGTATCGTATTTCGTGCTTTAGCTATTAATAAATACGCCTGTGTCGTACCCGCATTATGAAATGGAACTCTTAAAACTGAAATAGATATATACGGACTATATAAAGTGTCAGGGGTTGAACATTTGTTTGTGCAAAGAAGAGACAGAAAACAAATTCTTTCTCTAAGTAACTGTCATTTTGTATTATTGACAGTGGAATAAAAAGAGAATTTGTAAAGGGCACTTCTATTATCTAATTATATAATTCAATTAATTCCTGTGAACCTAACATTCCAATTAAATGTTTTTATCGGGGTATATACACAAAGTCTCTACGGGTGTCGTCACTCGAAAGTTTTAATTAGTCATTCTTCTGTCCAGTATTTACAAAGCTTCTTGCGTGTATATACTTAATCCGTTTCGAAAAACACACTTTCAGAATTAGCATAGAGACATTTACCTCTTTTCTCGTTAAGTAGTAATTTTAGCACCCACGTGTCATAATCAGATGCGTACTCAAATTGACATTAGCAATTATATACCCCAGAGATATTCTGACAATAAAAATGTATTTCCCAAGTACCCCCTTTTTTGAAAATTAAATGTGACACGTTTGTGATATTGTAGATAAGACCCTTACAAATTTATGGGAAATTTATTCGTACATTTTCTCGTTACATTTGCAGCAACTACATAAAATTGTATTTCAAAGGTAGATTGGAAATTTCATTACTGCTCTAAATCGTTAAATCTACCCGTGTTGAATATTTGAGTCATGTACATCTCATTTTGAAAATAGCCCTAGGACATAAACTAAGAGTAGAGCTAAATTTTTTAAATAATATCTTCTTTTACATTGCCTTCTTAAACAAATAGGTTTTACATGAAAGTGTTGTAACAATGCAGAGGTAAAACTCTAGTGATAGAAAATTGTACCAGATGTGAAGGTACGAGTTATTTTACAGAAATATATTGTTATGAACTATTTTTAATTAATAAGTAAGTACAGAAATCAAAGAGGATTTGAAAGAATGTTCATTTGCGATTTAAAAAGTAATACTTATATAACTTGTTATAACGAATTATGGTTATTTTGTTAAGTAGTCTTACAAAATTTTATTCAAATAACTGAAATATTGATAAATTGTAATTGATTTTGAAATTCTACATAAAAGTTATCTTTTAGTATACCTATATTTTGTAAGAATGACATGTCTCTTTTGCTGAGGAATTGTAAAAGAAAACAAATTGAATGAAAGGACTTTATGGACCCCGTAAAACAAGAATGATAAGCTGCATTTAAACGACTTATTTCATGAAAGAGGTATTATGTAATCATTGATATTTTTATGCCAATGCAATGGTTTCGCTACCTGACAAGTACAATATCCATCGAAGCTGAGGGTCGAGGTAAATATCATACTTCTCAGGTAGATAAAGTATCGTATTAATAAAGAAAACATCAATAACTGTTTTATCATATGATTTGGATAAGTTAAAACACTGAAACTGGCTACTAGACCCTACAAAACGATACCTGGTCGGCCATCTTTGTATACAGCTAGAGTGCAACACCCAGTCAAAAGTGGTTAAAGATATGACTGAATAGTTCAAGCATCGAAACCGGTTACTAAAACATGCTGAACTTAGCAAGAGAAGTCGGTCATCTTTAGATCGGGTTCGATGTTACTATAAATCAAAAGTTATTACTCCATTTCGTGACAGAAGTCAACATTTCCTTACAATTAGTGCAAGGTAGTCTAAAATGAGCAGAGACCCGATTTTCTATTGAGTGACCCACAATTATTAGTCAATCGTATGGATTTTGAATTTCCCCAATTCATTTTTCGCCCGATGTTGGATAAATCAAATGTCATATTCACATCAAAGGCTCATTATTATATGATCGAAAACTTCCGAGCCTTCTGATTGGCTGAGATTCAACAAACTACAAAAAATATATCCACCTGCAGTGCACGTGCTTTTGTGTGGTTAAAACATTTTATTTCTCCAACAAGGGATTAAAATCTAATAGGAAATTTTCAAGTTGATGCGATTGATTGTTTTTATCATTATTATCATTTCGGGGGGGGGGGGGTGTAGTTTAATGAAAACTCGCGTCTCTACTCACTTTCGAATATGTGTTGCAATGCAATTGTAAGGAATGGACTCTGTTTATGTACGTCTCAGGTACCTAAAGCGTCCTATTGCCCCCATAATGGAATACATTTGTAATTCATATCTTCATGTAATTTTTCTGTACTGCATATGTATGTACAGTTATCTGAAGTTCATGGCATCGAAAGTGGAGCAATTTTTTAGTTATACTCAGATACGGTTAGAAACATTTTTTCTTAACGTTTCTTTCACAAACAGTAGAATGTAGCTTTAAGGGCAGATGATACAAACAATTTTTTTCTTTCGAAGAGACTTTATATGATGTCATTCTTTTATAAAAGTGGATAATTCCTTGAATTCTTTTCCCCTTTGACTTGGAGAGTGAAATATTTTCCGTATTTCCAAAAAAGTACAAAACAATAGCTATCATGGTAAATTAGTTTATTCTTCATTTGTTTACCTTTTCTATACCTAAAAAAATGGTTGTCAGGGAGAACAGAATGTACTGATATTAGATTTACAACATAACATGTAAAATATTAATGCATTACAAATTTTACACTTGGAAAATATCAATTGCTGCTTCAATAAAATTACATATATGGACATTGCACCCTCAGTAAAGGTTTACAAATTAAAATAAACTTCATAATATGTTGACTTAATGTTTAAAGTGTAATATCAACTTAAAAATCATACACCATACGGGGTGAATTTTCTGACTAGAAGCAAAATTGTAAAAATCACATTGGCTGATTTTCTAAAGACAAAGAAGAGTTATCTCCCATAATATAAGAGTAAAATTTTACAACTTCTGAAAATAATTTACAATGTCATTTATGATTTTACTGGGGTGTTTTGTTGTTGTTGTTTTGTTGTTGTTGTTTGTTGTTGTTGGTTTTTTTTTTTGTTTTTTTTTTTTTTTTATGTTTTTGTTTTGTCACTCTTGATTTTCCTTTGCTATTCATCTCTGAAAAAAAAATAAAGAAATGCCTAATACAGGATCTCTTTGATGTGCCATTTTACGTTAGTTTCTGCATTATGATGTTTCCCAGTAGAAACAGGAGAAAGATGGCTGCATGCTTCCTGCTGACATCTCATATATAGCAATGATCCAAGTCCATACCGTTTTTCGTCCTCACAATGTCTTATGCGTTGTTAAATCTAGTGGTCTACCACACGTAGCACAACCTTTTTCCAAATTGTCCACTAGAATTCCAAGTTCCACAACTCGTCTCCCACTTCTCCATCAAATCATCTCCCCATGCTCTTCTTCCGATTCCTCACTCTCTGATACATCAGATGGATATGTGTCGTCATTTCCTAGGCATTCTTGTGAATTATCACCAGTCGAACAATTTTTTCTTGATTCATCCAACTTCTCCTCGATCACATCAACATTCACTATCTTACGTCCAAGGGATAATGCCATAACCTTTCGTAGCATTCTGTAACCTTTGATAACGTTTTTTACCAATAATTTTTCCTGATTATTTCCTCCTGAATGATTCTGGCACCATAATTGTTTACATTGTTTACTGACCCCCCTTCCTGCTCTTAAAACACAGAAGAGTTCCAAAAACTATAAATGAGAAAACCAAAACCAACCAAACTATTTTTTTAACATGGGAACTCTTCAGTGCTAAAGGTAGATAAATTTGTTTATATCATCTGGCCTTAAACATACAAAATTTTCTATTACTTTAAAATTTGATTGGAAAAATGAGTCTCTGGCCAAATTATAAGTTTTTCGATAGCTACACTCGATGTTTTCCCAAAGAAAAACTGCGTACACAATAACTACTAGTATTTCATTCTAAAATACTGTATATGGCGGGGAAACGTAATCTTTAAGATGTAATTTTTTTGAATCTATATGTTATTTTGATCAACTTGAAAATAATAGCTGAATTGCAAAACAGACTTAATTTTGAAATAAAACATGGCTGTCAATTTTGATGGTTAGATGCATCGCATTTATTTCTTTACTAAAGGTATTTTTCACGTTGTTTTTAAAGAATTATTTTTAAGTCCGGGCCAAACCATGATAGTTTCCCTTTATTTGAAAGAGTTGTCTTTCTTATTTGAATATTTTACACGTTGAAAAGATATACTAGCAGTAATCACGATTATATTTACAACCGAACCATGCCTTGTCATGTCAGCTTCCGGTTCAAATTACAGTATGTGCATACTTCTAACGAGGGGACAAGTCTCAGGTCTCATTCGATCAAGATTCCAAACTTCGGGCTGGAGTATTGTAGTTTATTTGAAATTTAAAAAAACATTCGAATAGAATGTTAAGATTAGATTTAAAAAATCTTCTAGAGAATCATGAACACAAGAAGAAAAGAAGGATAATGGATATTGGTCATTTTCTACGTTTCGTTGAATCACATCTTACAATTTTTTTAAAATTTGTACATTCCTCAGGTCCTGAAAATTAGAACTTGCAATATACATATATTTTCTTCTAAGCTTACTTTCTATTCATGTTTTTGATGAAATATGATATATGCAAGTTAAATTTCCTCTGGTATCCGCATGGCAGAATTAACAACACACTTGTTTAATCAGCCTCAGTGAGCTAATTCAAAAGATGATATGGTTTAACACTATGCTATGTCATATGAACATATACGATAAAGTGTATGTAATAAAATAAACGTTCTGAGATTATAAATTCCAAAATTATATGAGCAAGTACATATTATTGGATTAGTTATCGAATACTGTTGAATGAAGCGAGAATCCAGTCTTGGAGGATGGTAACACCCTGACAAACACATCTTTGAGACAGGTCAAACTACATATTATTGCCCATTTCTATGCAGCTTCAGTTTGAAAATACCTAGTATTGGTCAATCCGCCTTCTGGAAACATCACCAGGGATGGACTCCCTCCTGAAAAAAAATCATGGATCCGCGCATTGTACATGTACATCGTAAAAGCAAATCACACTGATACAGTCATGTACCTCTTACAATCTCATCTTCAAAGTCTAGTCGGGAGTTAGGCAGTATAACTGCAGTAGTACACTTCGTGCATTAATATTATGGTTTGAACTATGTCACAGGGAATTTACATTGTACTTTTAGCGTACACCGAGACATTGCGCCTCAGTAAATGACGGGAAAACACGTCACAAATTTATCATAATTCATTGAATAAAATCGTTTACAATTCATCAGAGTTGACGTAGATGAAAGTATGTTTAATTTTTCTAATTCTCAGAGTCGTATCGAATCACAAAGAATGAAAGCAAAGCGAAATATTTCGATATAAAGTCATGACGAATTTGCTGTGAGGAGGAGTTGTTTTCTGACAGGAAGTCGGTCCAGTTTTACCTTTCTACTACTCGATATACCTATGGATACGGATTATTTTACGATTCCCAGTCAGTATTCTGTCTCATACATACCTCAGACGTAACGAAAACCTTATCACCGAGTAATGAATGGCCCGGGTCGTTAGCATATATTAGCAACATTTCCACTTTCATCACTCCCATATGGACATTACAAAAATCATGATCAAAGAGTGAGAATGCTATTTGATTTTGGTGGCAGCGTTTGTTTCAAAATTGATTTCAAATTTTGTCCTTATGAATTATTAAATGGCACTCAATGAATTAGTTTGTGAAGTCAGTCGTTTAGTAATAAACACATCGCTTTGACTTATGCTGTTGGCTGCGACATCGAATTTAAACTTTAATAGCATTTTCGCCGTTCACTTCAATTCCAAATTCGCATTTTGCATTCGTCCAGTTCGCCATAAATATACCAGAACAGTCAAAAGACGTCTGTGGAGACGGAAAACTCGCAATAGCATCCTATACCAAGCTAGAAGTCGGGAAACTTTGAATTCATCAATTCAATATCACATGCAGCAGACGACATTATTCTAAAACCACCGTCATCTTACTCTTGATTCTCTATGACGAGAAATAAAAATTATCTGAATATAGTGAGAGTTGCAATGACTAGTCTCGAACCACGTTGGCAACCTGCCCGTATAGGTATTGGTTACTTCTTGTGATTCAGAGTTAATGGAATCATTTTCGAAAGATTGTTTGACCAATGGGGTTTTTTTCCCCTAAAAGTTCATTTTTGAAGGATTAGAATTTCGCTTATGAAAGCAATAGAAATATTATATCTTACCCAGTTTCATTTTTAGTGGCTAGCCGAAGTCATGAAGCTGATTTTTTAATGAAAATGTTGGGTAAGAAAGTTTTTTCCTCTACTGAATTGAGCATTTGTTTTATAATTTCATCAGAAGGAATGCTAAATGTGTGTCGTTCTCAAATATTTTTGAAAGTGAAAAGTGCTGTATTCTTTTCCATACGCACGTTTTTCTAAGACGGGACATATTATGGTACAGCGACGTCAATAAGTCCTTCCGTCTGTCCGTTCGGGGTTTTCTGTTTCTATTTTCATTTCTCTGTCATATATCAAGCCGAAACTTGCAATGTAGCTTCTTTGTGGATCACTCTATACAATGTTGCAATTTTGATTCATTTCGACTTCTCTAGCAAGAGTTTTGCCCCTTTATTTGAAAATTGATGTTAGATGGATGGTACATAATTTGTCCGACTAACTCCTCCCACCATTTTCAAGTAAGTTCCTTCTTATTTTACAGTGTTTGTATGGGTATCAGAGACGTGCATGTGGCAAGGATTTTGAATTTTGAGAAAATTACAGGTTGTTGAACTAGGTCAGTTTTGAGGAAATATTACATAGAGGGTACATGAATTGTCTGTCTAATTTCTCCCCCAGTTTTCAAGTGAGGATTTTTTTTTTTTTTTTTTTACAGTGTTTGTATGGGTATTGGATATAAGCATGTGGCAAGGATTTTGACTTTTTTAAATTTTTGAGAAAATTACAGGTTATTGAACTTTGTCAGTTTTGAGGAAATATTATAAAGTGAGTGCATGGTTTGTCCTTTTAACTCCTTTCAGTTTTAAATCTAGGGTATTTGTAAACAACTTGATGATGTGTGTATTGCAAGGATTTTAATTCTCAACATATGGATGTCTTGTTGAGGGAGGTTTAAGAAGATATGAGAACCCAAGAAATTAGGTTTAAGAAGATATGAGAACCCAAGAAATTCGTAATAAAAGGAAAGTATTACATTCATATGATATTGAGCTGATGTAAAAGATTTTGCATAATTTCTTGCAAAAGTACATTTTATTGTTACATTGAACGATCAAATTTTTGCGAGATTCAAACCTATGATCCACAGATGTATAGGTTAACCCATATATCGTATAAGCTTCCCTAAATAAATATTTAAAAAAACTCAAAGACATTGTATTATATTGCTGACCTTCCTTTATTCATATGTTACAAAACAAAATATGTTACAAAACAAAATATGTTACAAAACAAAGTCTGTCACAGCTTGATGATGACTGATACTGCCGTAAGTAAAGTTCTGCAACTCCTGGCATTTTTACTGATCACTGTCACAAAATAAACATGTTGTAATAAAACACCCTATATAACCTTCCCATGGGCGTATTACATATAACCTTCTCACAGGCGTATTACATATAACCTTCTCACGGGCGTTATGCCGCGTATTACCTATAACCTTCTCACGGTCGTATTACATATGACCTTCTCACAGGCTTATTACACATAATCTTCTCACGGGCGTATTACATATAACCTTCTCACGGGTGTATTACATATGACCTTCTCACAGGCGTATACATATGTCCTTCTCATGGGCGTATTACATCTAACCTTCTCACGGGCGTATTACATATGACCTTCTCACAGACGTATTACATATGACCTTCTCACAGGTGTATTACATATAACCTTCTCACGGGCGTATTACATATAACCTTCTCACGAGCGTTATGCCGCGTATTACCTATAACCTTCTCACGGGCGTATTACATATGACCTTCTCACAGGCGTATTACACATAACCTTCTCACGGGCGTTATGCCGCGTATTACATATAACCTTCTCACAGACGTATTACATATGATCTTCTCACGGGCGTATTACATATAACCTTCTCACGGGCGTTATGCCGCGTATTACCTATAACCTTCTCACAGGCGTATTACATACGACCTTCTCACGGGTGTATTACATATGACCTTCTCACGGGCGTATTACATACGACCATCTCACAGGCGTATTACATATGACCTACTCACACACGTATTACATATACCCTTCGCACAGGCGTATTACATATGACCTTCTCACAGGTGTATTACCTATAACCTTCTCACGGGCGTATTACATATGACCTTCTCACAGGCGTATTACATATAACCTTCGCACAGGCGTATCACATATAACCTTCTCATGGGCGTATTACATATAACTTCCTCACGGGCATATTACACATAACCTTCTCACGGGCGTATTATCTATAACCTTCTCACGGGCGTATTACATCTAACCTTCTCACGGGCGTATTACATCTAACCTTCTCACAGGCGTATTACATCTAACCTTCTCACGGGCGTATTACATCTAACCTTCTCACAGGCGTATTACATCTAACCTTCTCACGGGCGTATTATGTATGGTTTATAGTACTCTTGTTTCCATTACAGTTGAATGGAAGTTGATGTTATGTTTTTAGGTCACCTGAATTCATTCAGGTGACCTATTGCTATCTGTTTTTGTCCGTCGTCGTTCGTCGTGCGTTAACATTTGAACATTTTCAGCTTCTTCTCTGAAACCCCTGAACCAATTTCAACCAATTTTGGCATGTAGCATCTGTGGGTGGAGGGGAACAAAAATTGTGAAATTCGTGGTCCCTGCCCCCCTGGGGCCTGAGGGGTGGGGCAAAAACCTTCAAAATGAGTGTAATTTTAAAAATCTTCTTCTTTACTCCTGGACATCAAGAAGCCAAACTGTGGGCATAATTATAATCAGCGTTGAGCCCTCTACCAAAATTGTGAAATTCATGGCCCCTGGGGCAGGGGTTCTTGTGTTAGGGTGGGGCCTCTATTGGTCATATAGTGAAAATGTAGAAATTCTTTGAAAATCTTCTCTGTCTCTGGGTATTAAGTAGACAAACTAATAGCATGGTAATGATGAGCAAGGATGCCTCTTTATACCCCCCGCAACAAGTTGTGGGGGGGTATACTGGAATCGGGTTGTCCGTCTGTCCGTCCGTCCGTCCGTCTGTAGACGCAATGGTTTCCGGGCTCTAAAGTTTTATCCTTTCCACCTACCGTCACCATATGATATATATGGACTACCCATGAGATGAAGATGTTCCCTATCGATTTTGGGGTCAAAAGGTCAAAGGTCAAGCACACTGGACATCGAAGTAGCAATATGGTTTCCGGGCTCTAAAGTTTTATCCTTTCCACCTACAGTCACCATATGATATATATGGACTACCCATGAGATGAAGATGTTCCCTATCGATTTTGGGGTCAAAAGGTCAAAGGTCAAGCACACTGGACATCGAAGTAGCAATATGGTTTCCGGGCTCTAAAGTTTTATCCTTTCCACCTACAGTCACCATATCATACATATGGACTACCCATAGGATGAAGATGTTCCCTATTGATTTTGGGGTCAAAAGGTCAAAGGTCAAGCGCACTGGACATTGAAGTAGCAATATGGTTTCCGGGCTCTAAAGCGTTATCCTTTCCACCTACAGTCACCATATCAAACATATTGACTACCCATGGGATGAAGATGTTCCCTATCGATTTTGGGGTCAAAGGTCAAGCGCACTGGACATTGAAGTAGCAATATGGTTTCCGGGCTCTAAAGCGTTATCCTTTCCACCTACAGTCACCATATCATACATATGGACTACCCATGGGATGAAGATGTTCCCTATCGATTTGGGGTCAAAAGGTCAAAGGTCATGCGCACTGGACATCGAAGTAGCAACACTCAGAAAAGAGGTAGTTTATACCTATTACCAACACCCTTTGGGAGATTGGGGTAAGCGGGTGGTATTCTTAGTGAGCATTGCTCACAGTACCTCTTGTTAAAAATTGTGAAATTCATGGCCCCTGGATCAGGGGTTCTGGTGCTAGGGTGGGGCTCTATAAGTCATATAGTGAAAATGCATTATTTCTTTGAAAATCTTCTTCTCTGTCCTTGGATATTAAGTAGACAAACCAATAGCATGGTTATGATGAGCAAGGATGCCTCTTTCAAAATTGTGAAATTCATGGCCCCTGGGTCAGGGGTTCTGGTATTAGGATGGGGCCCTATTGATCATATAGTGAAAATGCATTTTATTTCTTTGAAAATCTTCTCCTCTGCTGCTGGGTATTAAGTAGACAAACTAATAGTATGATAATGATGATCAAGGATGCTTCTTTCAAAACTGAAATTTATGGCCCCTGGGTCAGGGGTTCTGGTGCAAAGGCGGGGCTGACCACATAGCTATTCAATGTTTCTTCCATCCAAAAGTAAAATTCTTATATTTAAACACAAACCTAATTCAAACATTGGAAGGTTGTTACATGATACTCAGGTGACCTATAAGGCCCCTGGGCCTCTTGTCTGTATATTGTTCTCTGTGTCATGTTTTTCTGTGTATTGTTCTCTACAGAGAACATAACATCAAGCAGTTGAATTACAGAATAACTTTTCAGATTGTAGGAGATTTACTATGCACCTAGAAATTGACTATTGTAGTACTATCGGAACTGTAACCTACTGTTAAACGGTATCCTCCACACAGTGCAGAGCTGGGCGCTTATACACTCTGCATACCTGTATTGTAAAGCGAGGTTTCAGTGGTTCAAATAATATTGTATTCCATTCAATTTTAATTACAAAATCGCAATGGGCAGCAGACATAGTCTTTAACTAATAATAAACCCCTCTATTTCCTTCATTATGGCAATAATGGGGCTTTACATGCAGACAAATGCAGGAAAAAAAATGATGTATTCCCGATTAACGTTTTGGATTAAATTTTGTTGTATGTTTGAAGTTGTTTATCATATTCTTTCTGTTCAAAGTTTTATATAGTAATCACATACATATGTAAAGAGCTACATGTAATAAAAAAAAACTCAAAAGGATCATTTTTCAAAATGAAAACATTTTTCATTTAATAAATACATAGAGCTAATGTCGAGAAAACATTTCATGGAATCAGCATTATAACATAAACAACATTACATTAAAACATACTATAGAGAGCATAACATCAGCACCACAGAGAACAATACACAGAAAAACGTGACATAGAGAACAAAACACAGAAAAAAGATGACATAGAGAATACACAGAAAACATGGCATAGAGAACAATACCCATAAAAACGTGACGTAGAGATCATGAAATTAAAACATGATATAGAGAGCATAACATCAACATCATAAAGAACAATACACAGAAAACCATGACATAGAGAACAATACACAGAAAAACATGACACAGAGAACAATATACAGAAAAACATGACACAGAGAACATAACATCAACATCACAGCGAAGAATACACCGAAACACATGACATAGAGAACAATACACAGAAAAATGTGATATAAAGAACAATACGCAGAAAAACATGACACAGAGAACAATATACAAAAAACCATGACATAGAGAACAATACAAAGGAAAATATGACATAGAGAACAATACACAGAAAAACATGACATAGAGAACAATACCCATAAAAACGTGACGTAGAGAACATGAAATTAAAACATGATATAGAGAGCATAACATCAACATCATAGAGAACAATACACAGAAAAACATGACATAGAAATCAATACACAGAAAAACATGACGCAGAGAACAATACACAGAAAACATGACACAGAGAACAATACACAGAAAAACATGACATAAAGAACAATACACCGAAAAACATGACATAAAGAACATTACACAGAAAAACATGACACAGAGAACAATACACAGAAAAACATGACACAGAGAATAATACACCGAAAAACATGACGCAGAGAACATAACATCAACACCATAACGAATAATACACAGAAAAACATGACATAGAGAACAATACACAGAAAAACATGACATAAAGAACATTACACCGAAAAACATGACATAAAGAACATTACACAGAAAAACATGACGCAGAGAACAATACAATACAAATAGAATATAACAGAGACAACACTATAAATAGAACATAACAAAAAATGCTATGTATTGAACTTAACAGACAACACTATCAATAGAACTTAACAGACAACACTATCAATAGACTTAACAGAGACAACACTATCAATAGAACTTAACAGACAACACTATCAATAGACTTAACAGAGACAACACAATAGATAGAAAATAAAAGAAACAGTACTTTGAATAGAACATAACACAGACATCTCTATAAATAGAATATAACAGAAACAACACTATGAATAAAGCCTAATATAGACAACATTATAGATAGAATATAATAGAGACAAAACTATACATAGAACATAATAGAGACAGCACTATAAATAGAATATAATAGAGACAACACTATAAATAGAATATAATAGAGACAAAACTATAAATAGAAAATAACAGACAACACTATAAATAGAATATAATAGAGACAACACTATAAATAGAATATAATAGAGACAAAACTATAAATAGAAAATAACAGACAACACTATGATAGAATATAACAGAGACAACGCGGACAACAAAACATAGATAACATCACATAGAGAACAGAACTTAGACAACACAACATAGATAACATAATTTAGATAACATAACACAGACAACACAACATAAGCAATGTTACACAGACAACACAACATAAGCAATGTTACACAGACAACACAACATAAGCAATGTTACACAGACAACACAACATAAGCAATGTTACACAGAGAACACAACATAAGCAATGTTACACAGACAACACAACATAAGCAACGTTACACAGACAACACAACATAAGCAATGTTACACAGACAACACAACATAAAAAGCAATGTTACACAGACAACACTACATAAGCAATGTTACACAGACAACACAACATAAGCAATGTTACACAGACAACACAACATAAGCAACGTTACACAGACAACACAACATAAGCAATGTTACACAGACAACACAACATAAGCAATGTTACACAGACAACACAACATAAGCAATGTTACACAGAGAACACAACATAAGCAATGTTACACAGACAACACAACATAAAAAGCAATGTTACACAGACAACACTACATAAGCAATGTTACACAGACAACACAACATAAGCAATGTTACACAGACAACACAACATAAGCAACGTTACACAGACAACACAACATAAGCAATGTTACACAGACAACACAACATAAGCAATGTTACACAGACAACACAACATAAGCAATGTTACACAGACAACACAACATAAGCAATGTTACATAGACAACACAACATAAGCAATGTTACACAGACAACACAACATAAGCAATGTTACACAGACAACACAACATAAGCAACGTTACACAGACAACACAACATAAGCAATGTTACACAGACAACACAACATAAGCAATGTTACACAGACAACACAACATAAGCAATGTTACACAGAGAACACAACATAAGCAATGTTACACAGACAACACAACATAAGCAATGTTACACAGAGAACACAACATAAGCAATGTTACACAGACAACACAACATAAGCAATGTTACACAGACAACACAACATAAGCAATGTTACACAGAGAACACTACATAAAAAGCAATGTTACACAGACAACACAACATAAGCAATGTTACACAGACAACACAACATAAGCAATGTTACACAGAGAACACAACATAAGCAATGTTACACAGACAACACAACATAAGCAATGTTACACAGACAACACAACATAAGCAATGTTACACAGACAACACAACATAAGCAATGTTACACAGAGAACACTACATAAAAAGCAATGTTACACAGACAACACAACATAAGCAATGTTACACAGACAACACAACATAAGCAATGTTACACAGAGAACACTACATAAAAAGCAATGTTACACAGAGAACACTACATAAAAAGCAATGTTACACAGACAACACAACATAAGCAATGTTACAAAGACAACACAACATAAGCAATGTTACACAGACAACACAACATAAGCAATGTTACATAGACAACACAACATAAGCAATGTTACACAGACAACACAACATAAGCAATGTTACACAGACAACACAACATAAGCAACGTTACACAGACAACACAACATAAGCAATGTTACACAGACAACACAACATAAGCAATGTTACACAGACAACACAACATAAGCAATGTTACACAGAGAACACAACATAAGCAATGTTACACAGACAACACAACATAAGCAATGTTACACAGAGAACACAACATAAGCAATGTTACACAGACAACACAACATAAGCAATGTTACACAGACAACACAACATAAGCAATGTTACACAGAGAACACTACATAAAAAGCAATGTTACACAGACAACACAACATAAGCAATGTTACACAGACAACACAACATAAGCAATGTTACACAGAGAACACAACATAAGCAATGTTACACAGACAACACAACATAAGCAATGTTACACAGACAACACAACATAAGCAATGTTACACAGACAACACAACATAAGCAATGTTACACAGAGAACACTACATAAAAAGCAATGTTACACAGACAACACAACATAAGCAATGTTACACAGACAACACAACATAAGCAATGTTACACAGAGAACACTACATAAAAAGCAATGTTACACAGAGAACACTACATAAAAAGCAATGTTACACAGACAACACAACATAAGCAATGTTACAAAGACAACACAACATAAGCAATGTTACACAGAGAACACAACATAAGCAATGTTACACAGAGAACACAACATAAGCAATGTTACACAGACAACACAACATAAGCAATGTTACACAGAGAACACTACATAAAAAGCAATGTTACACAGACAACACAACATAAGCAATGTTACACAGACAACACAACATAAGCAATGTTACACAGAGAACACAACATAAGCAATGTTACACAGACAACACAACATAAGCAATGTTACACAGAGAACACAACATAAGCAATGTTACACAGACAACACAACATAAGCAATGTTACACAGACAACACAACATAAGCAATGTTACACAGACAACACAACATAAGCAACGTTACACAGACAACACTACATAAGCAATGTTACACAGAGAACACAACATAAGCAATGTTACACAGACAACACAACATAAGCAACGTTACACAGACAACACAACATAAGCAATGTTACACAGACAACACAACATAAGCAATGTTACACAGAGAACACAACATAAGCAATGTTACACAGACAACACTACATAAGCAATGTTACACAGAGAACACAACATAAGCAATGTTACACAGACAACACAACATAAGCAATGTTACACAGACAACACTACATAAGCAATGTTACACAGAGAACACAACATAAGCAATGTTACACAGACAACACAACATAAGCAATGTTACACAGACAACACAACATAAGCAATGTTACACAGACAACACAACATAAGCAATGTTACACAGACAACACAACATAAGCAATGTTACACAGACAACACAACATAAGCAATGTTACACAGACAACACTACATAAGCAATGTTACACAGAGAACACAACATAAGCAATGTTACACAGAGAACACAACATAAGCAATGTTACACAGACAACACAACATAAGCAATGTTACACAGACAACACAACATAAGCAATGTTACACAGACAACACAACATAAGCAATGTTACACAGAGAACACAACATAAGCAATGTTACACAGACAACACAACATAAGCAATGTTACACAGACAACACAACATAAGCAATGTTACACAGACAACACAACATAAGCAATGTTACACAGACAACACAACATAAGCAACGTTACACAGACAACACTACATAAAAAGCAAAACGTATGCATCTCAATAAACAAAGAACATAATCAAGAGCATTGCATAAATAGTTTTATATACGATGGAACATGAAATAGCATTATTGTTATAGTTTACTTTGAAAAATAAACAAGGCTCTAGTACTTACTGTTGATATCAGATTGTAGAAAGACGTTTCTGAAATATACAATAGCAAATTTTACTTTTCTAAGCCTTTAGAATACAGAGGTACATACATGCTATACTTCTGAATTATTTAGTCCAAAACTCACGTTGACTGGAGAGACAAGGTAACACGTCTGATGTGAACATGTATATTTACTCGTCTGGAAAAATACTTACCTTATCTTACCTTACTTGGTCTCATTATGTGCCTTTCTTTCAGCAAACCACGAGTTTTGTATAGCGATACATTATTCTGAAGCCAAAACGTCATGCTGTAGTAGGAAATTGCCTACTCATGCGACTAGAATTACCATACGATGGTATTTAAAACCTGAGCCCAAAGTTAAACATTTACTGATATTAACAAGATGCTTTGCAATTTTTTTTTTATTTCAAGTGTACAATCCTAATATGTAATCTGAAGTACTAAATTTTGAAATGTTGCTTGAAATGAAAAAAAATAATGCTTTGAAAATTTTAGCAAAGTTTTCTACATAATTTATCTATTACTTATATGTCAGGGCAAACTATTAATTTCACTTCTTCCTCATTACTCAGTTTCAACTATCTCCGTTCGTTTTATTATCTCAAGTTGCATCTATACATTTAAAGTGCAAATTTCCTATGTCAGAGTCAGAGTTAGTCTCTAGACAAAATAATTATTACCTTTCATTATTCAGAACCCCAAATAAGACGAAAACATTCCTCTTCAAAAGGAAAATTTACCTATACAGAGTGGTTGTGCTAAGAATGTGTCAAAGGTGTATTAATACCCTCTCACAAAGCCGTATTATTCATGGAATGAAAAGGGAATCAGATATTTGCCATAGTTAGGTCTACTCCACTTAGATTTTATATATGCCTACAGTAAATATGAAACGCACGCATATAAAAACCGGTCTAAGGTCTCTCCAGGTAGAGCTTTTTCTCTCTGATCGTACCTTGAGGGTCTATTACAAAGATGGCCGCCTGCTTATATGTGTTGATGTTCAGGATTTGGTAAAGCAAAATAAACTTTTTTGCAACATTACCCCCATGCCTAAGATTTGTGTATTTGACTGTTAATTTAGTTAGGTATGCAGATACTTGAGCGATAGATCCAGAAAAGAATGACACAGGATTCCAGATACGATCTATTATCTTTTTTTTGAAGCCGCATTGGTATTTTTAAGGTTTTCCATAAGATAAAAAAGTTTTGGTGACAAATATTCAACCTATCCTTTACCATGATTGTCTGATATATCAATCATATTGTTTCTTGTCGTCATAACTTTAACGCATTATAACAGTTTTAGTATGGGAGATTTGTCATGCAAATCCACGCCCCGTTTTAGCAGTCCCTTTTCATCTGGTGTTGTATTTCGGGTATAATATGGATCAGGTAACTAAACTCAGGTAATCACCAGCACTATACCCTAACATCTGATCCCCTATGCCTCCTGAAATGAAAATAAGTATCCACACACCACGTATATTGGCCTCACATATAAAAATGTATGTCGCCTGTTAGCAAAACACCACGTCGATGACGATGGCTTTTAATGGCGGGAAAGACAAGGTCGACCAATCAACTCTCAGGTAAATCTTTAAATATGCATGAAGGTAAAAAATAGACAAAAATCATTACAACGGATTTTGCCAGCTTTGTAAACGTATCGTCCATTTTCTCAACTTGAACAGGTTGGTATTGGTACAACACACATAGATATTGGAGAAACTGTCGTTGATCTCTTTCTGTTAACTTGTACGTCTGGTCCGAAACACGGTTGACTGGACACCATCGACAGGTAGTGTATATACTCTTTATTTTCTTCACGCATGTTTGCTCCGACCTGCGAACCGCTGCGCGGCTTTACATGGTTGCCTTCTGTCAACATTTCGTACGGAAGTTAAACCATGAGAGCATTACAAACTTTATGAATGATCGATGTTTGTTATGATTCGCTGGAATAAGTTCTTGACACAATTTCACAACTATATCTTTCCAGTGGAATTACTGAGGACCGAAGATTTTTTTTCCTTTGACGGAATATAATAAGTCACACCGCTGGCAAAAACGATCATCGTGGAGGTCCTACACAGTCAAATTGAAAACATGGAGGCGGCTCCTGAACGGGACCAGACCCCCGAAGAGCATGATGAACCTGATGCTCAGCCGACCATCATCACCCTCATCCCCGTCTCACAAGAGGAGATCCCAACCATGCCTGAAATGGTCCAACCCAATGAGACGAACAATAACACAATCGTTACGAACGCAGTGGTTATTAATAATGACGGCTCGGCGAAAGTTGTTGGAAAAGGTAAGGACTTTTCTTTTTGGGCTTCCACGCCTTTTTGATTCTCACTCAAGCAGCAAATCCAAAACATTGGACACCTAGAGAGAGAAATGAGTGCATACAGGTTCATCTGATACTACAAGAGTATGATTGTACTGTTGTATGTATTGATGAATATATAATATAGAGATTTTCAAACGTATTTTTTAATTGGAGCGCAACGAAACGACTCGATACGTCTAAATCAATATACCTCTATTTCCATTTGTAAATATTTGGGGTAAAAATCGACAAGCAACGTGCACACAATGCTAACACATATTTTCATCATGAAATTAATATTAGCGGACATGCTTGTTCATCAAATGTATGTCAAATATGGCCCCTGGACAAGTGTTATTTTGCCACTTAATACTAGTATACCACCTTTCCATTTCACTATGGTCTTTCGGGACCAGCAGATAAAAAATGTCTACCTTACTAATTTACTTGTAGAAATCTATAACACGTGTTTTTCATACCAATTATTTTGTATTTCAATAGAATGTACATACCACCGAACCTACTGATATGAAATACATCTAACCTTAGTACAATTTTAATGAAAACGACTGTTGTCAACTCATTCTGTTTTCGTTTTGGCAAAAGTTGTTCTTCCTTAGTCAAGATGTCGAAGATGACCATGAGAGGTACCCATTAATTAAAAACGCTTCCAGGCACGATGAAAGGGTCTTTTGTATAGCATCTTAATACACACCCTTGAGATATTTATAAAATATCGAAACAATTCTTTAATTCTCTAGAATCCTCGGTTTAAATCAAATACGAAAATATCCCGTCTTTTGTTTGGATTCCTTTACATTGACAGAATTCTCAGCTTGGGGCCTGGGGAGTAAGAGTAATTCTGAATACTTGATTGTAAAATTGTCAAATCACCACCTCCTAACTGCATGAAGCAAATACCCTCTCATGAATGACAGAGCTTACAAATTTCATTTTTCTCCCTTTTCATGGCAATAATTGGAGTCTTATGGCATATTATTCAGTTAAAATACATGGGACGAAACGATGATACCAAAACTAACGAACACAAAGGTGTATCAGATGACGAAATATGAACTTGGTTGTTTGGTTTGTTAATAGGTTCGAATTTTGATCAATAACATAAAAGCTTCATTTTGTTGAAAGTGCTGCTTCACGAAATACTGAGTAACAGGTTGGTGATAATGAAAAATTATAAGTGCATTCGGATTATTTCTGTAGAATGATGTATTTAATTTTTTTCTGACTTTTTATAAAAGACAATGAAAATATATGTAACGAAAATTTTAGTCATCAACAGAATGCACCAAGCTCATCATCTCGTGTTGTAAACCAGTAGAAATGATGAAGGCCATTACAGACGACACAAATTTCTCGAAAATGTAGATACCAAATACGATAAAAAACCATTTCCATTATCACCCAGAGTAGGGGAAAAGATAATTAAAGTTCATATGTCGAACCTGGGCGCCTATTACACGTATCACCTTGAAGATGGCGACCCTAAGGGTAACTGATTTTCAGAAGAATCTATCTAGTTGTTATCTAGGTCCATCAAAGTGACCAGCACAAAATGTCCCCAGGCAATCGTTGGAGATATTTATTTTTCCCAATCATTTTGTGCGTGTTTGTTGGAGAGTATATGTCTGGCCAGCGATTAAAAAACTATAAAAACAATCCCCCATCTCGCAATTCAAAGACATGCTGGATAGTTTGCGAAGATAATTGTTTTGTCGTGGATTCTTTCTCCTTTTTTTCCCCAATCATTACGTTCGTGTTGACACAAAAGTTTAAACCTTCAGCCAATGGTAGATATGCAAAAATTTCGATGGGTGATTTGTCTCCATTTCGCTGCCGATTTCTTGTTGTCAGGTATTTGTCGAAGGTAGTTCATACCAAGACCATATTCACGAAAGTGAACAATGGAGTGATATGAATGAATAATTATCATAATTGAAGTTATAAATCATTCAGACGGTCTATGAATTCACTAGTAATATCGCTAGATTTTTTTCTTTTAACTTTATGACGATAGGCCGGAAAATATCGCTTAAATCATCAATATATTAACAATAAAAATAGTCTAACGACGGTTTCACTCTCTATATATGTTCTTTCATGCCATCTTATCGTTTTGGGGATCTTTTGAAAACTTAAAAAACAAGAAATACTATATATTTTTTTTTACAGGGACTTCTTCAGTTTGGCTACAATAATTGGGGCTTTTCGCTGTCGTTAACAATGACATAAACTCCTCAGCTTAAGAAATATCATTGCAGTGTTATTTGTCCCCCAGAAGGGATCATTCTTATCAAATGTTGAGCCTTCCAAGAGAGAACCTTATTGCGTCAAATTACTTTCCTAACAGGTGTTAATTATATGCAATTCTTAATCTCCAAAAATGTTTTGTCCCTTTTATAGTAACATTTTGCAAGTAACAATGAAAATGCATTTTAATTCAAGAAAATGTTGACAATTATCAAGAGAATTTAAAAACCTTATGTATTATTTGTTAGGGAATGAGAATAGTAGTATTTCCATAACGAAATTCCATAAAAATGACGTGAAAATGTGGCTCATGAATAATGTAACAAAATGACACATTTAGGGTTATGCAATGTGTTCCTACATAAAACCGACTGAGATTAAGTGGCAAGGTTTTGAAATTCGATTACCATCCGTAAATACAGATGGTATGTTTTTGATATTCAACTATATGATTGAGAACTTCATTTTTATTTCTGAAATCACTCCTCGTGAGACTGACATTTCTGCATTGAAAATAAAAGGCTGTTCCTTTAAAAGAATTTCATTTAAATTTTTAAAATTACTTTAGTTTTAACTATAAAATACCACATACTATAGACGTAGTAGCCCAGGGGTTCGGAAGCTCACCTCGTCACCTAGACTGAAGCGTTCAGTTCTTTATCCTTTTGCGGTGTCCAACCTAAGACGTGTGGCATAGGTAGGGACTGCTTCTGCGTCAAGAGTGAAAATCATGGGTCTTATGGATATGACTTTTAAAAAAAACGATCTTAAATGCATTTAAGTAAAACTTTGTGGCATTTCACTTAAAGATGAACGACGTCTCTATATGAATAAAAAACAAATTCGAATAAGACGTAAAACTATACAAAACAAGACATGTGCATGCACGTGTTGGGAAATAATGATTGTGGTACGGTGTCCACAGCAACGGATATTTCGATGAGTCATGAGAAGTCTTGAAAATATAAACATAATATATCTAAACAATTTTTAAAAAAAAGTCATTTATTGTTGGCAAAACTAGGTGGTAATATTGGACTTCAATAAATAAAAGAGAGGAACATGTCGGTTTGAAGTGATAATACATAGCTTTATAATGTTCCCTACCTCAATTTATTTCCCTCTAGTATTTTAAAATTCTAAAGTGTAAATACCACTCTATCAGTTTCATCTTTTTAATATACATTTCATGTAAATTACAGTTTTCCATTTAGATACGGGCGGGAAGGGTGACTTTAAAGTAAACCTTTTTTGTGTGTGATGCTGATGAAAACCTTATTATTCTGATAAATTATTCATGTTTTTAAGTTATCTTAATCATCTGGGTTTTTTTAAACAGAAATACACGATTTCATGTGAAAATGCATGGTATTCCAAAGCACTGAAATTTTCACAGTAAACATGTAATATTTCTTCGATTACATGATCGGTTAGACTGCATTACTAATACCCAAATACCCATTGTAAACAGGGTCACAACAGAAAAAAACAAAATTAAATTTATGCGTGTATATATACATATGTAACAGATGTAACACAAGATTGTTGCTGTTTGTTTAAGACATTATTGATAAAATAGATACAAACCTATATTTGTAAATATTTTTGCATGAAACAGATGATGTTTCTTTCAATTAATTATACACACGTGTTGGTAAAACCCAATGCAATGAGGATATGAGGATATATTAATGACGAGTTCTTTCAGCTTTGGATGCACACCACTATACATTTCCTTGTAAGATCTTTGAGATGAAACTAATAGAGAATGGAAAAGTAAATATGAAATATGATTAAGGAAGTGCACGAAAAGCTGACAACACTGGAGAAGGACGCTAAACATCACTCGCTCATTCTTGACATTTGTATGAGCACATATTGTGTATTCTACCTCCTTCAGCGTGTCACGTGATTCCGGAAACTTCCTCGGTACTACTATTTCAGAATCATTCCATATGCTGATAGAAATACTCTGATATGAACTCTTTATGCAAATACTATAACGTGAAAGTTCCGGGACATTTACATCATGTTTAACTTAAACGATACGTGAATGAGCACTAAAAACAGAACGCATTTTACATGTGTAATGTTAGGTTTTCTTCTCTGCTACTTTTTCTTTGAAGTTTGTAATGTCTCCTTGCACATATTTCTGGTCAATTACAAATTACAAATTGCTGAAACTCTACTAGATAAAATCTGTCTCGTGTGTTATTGTAGCTTACAGTGTATTTCATTTGCAGGTATAAGTGAACCGCGCGTGTTTATATTTTCATATTGATTTTTAAAACACCAATTTGATCAATAATGAATACGTTGACTCAGGTTCCTTTTGCATGGTGTTCTGAAAGGATATACGCAAACAAAAAACTTTCAACACGTAATGAAAAAATTCAATTATAATTAACGTGTGTTATGAAGGACCAAATTTGTTTAGTCATCGTGGTAATAATTTAGTTGTTTAGAAAGATTCATTACTGTAACAGTAAAGCTTTGTTTTAGAAATGCAATATTTTCTAGGAAAGGGGTAACCTCCATGTTGACAAATGAATTTTTTGTCATTTATATTCAAGATTTTTGTCGTGAAACTGTAAAATGCTTGCATTATGGCGTCACTAACGCTCATTCGAATTCATTCTAGACTTTGTAGAGTAGTTTCTCAGAGGCCAATGCATTTAAATAAAAACTGTACACCAGAATTTACTTTACTCCGCCTTTTAAGTCTTCAGAGCAAAGAAATGTTTTTCCTAATGAAAAGCGTCGAGCACGGACTCTGTATTTGCACAGCTTGTTTGCTCAGAGCTAACATTCTTTTATTAGAACTATTTTTTTAGTGAAACCCTTTGATAACTATGCCAGTTAAATTTTGCGTGCGCTTGTCTTTGACTTTTTCCTCTCTCCCTTTCTCCTCCTCCACAAATGTCCCGTTTCTTTCCTTGGATAGGGATTGTAATCTTTCCTGAACACTTTAACACACTGTTTTCGCAACTAGAATCTGTGTTAATATTGGAACACGATATTTTAAGTAAATGAAGTTAAATCGAAAGAGGTACTTAACTACTGAAAATATTTTTGTCAATAAGGATTCACCCCTCTGGTGCCAGTACTGCAGCTCCTGACTACTTGTGTATTCGTGCCAGTTAGAATTCAATGATACCATCAGTTTATGTAATTTACGCATTTTCTCGCAAGACAACAGATCGTACATGCTTTCATTAACAAATTTTTTTCTTGGCTCTAAAGCCTAGTTTTTGTTTTAAAATCAGAAATGGTATAATCGGTTAGTAGAAAATTGCATTTCCTGAATTGCAGACAGTTACAGGTATTTCAATGGTTAGTACTTACGTAAATAAAGAGAAAGTCTTTCACAAGAATTGTATGATTTTGTGGTAAACATATTGACGTGTTATGACTCATAAAAACAACCTACTAAGATCCGTCTAACGAATATTTTGGCTATTTCTGTCTATTATTTTAATATTGCACAAGATAGATGGGGCAATACTTTTCTCACCATTTCGTGATTTTGAACTGGTATATAAACACATCCAGTGAATGGAATCCTTTGTTTAACCTATTTAGCTGTTGTGAATGATATTGTACAAGAGGAGTTCGGGAGATACTTTAAGATCTTTGATTTTTACTAGTTTCCCTGTACTTTGTGATGGTTGCCACCCTCACTGTCATCACTGATCCCGTCTCCATATTTAAAATTTTCACAGAAAAACAAAAAAGCATGTGTTCGTAAATAAAGGCGTAATCTTAATACTGAATTTCGAGGGAAACATTAAGATGAAAAATAAATTCTGTTCATCCTTTATGTATGACAGACTATGCTATAAAATGGTAATTAGATATTCTGATTTTTGAAAGACCTATATATCATTCCAAAAATCTTTTGTCCCACCAAGCTCGCATTGTTTGTTATGTATAGTATAAAGTGAATTTTGCTTTGGGTTTCCACCGGTAAATCACATGACAGATAATTCTGAGGGATACCCGGTAACTGGGGGTGTCGTATGAACTTGGAATCGACAGTGTGGAAATAAATACCTTGATATTCCTTTTGCCTTGAAATCTTTTAATTGCATTATAAAATTATTAGAACGTAAGCAACTTTCTGTATCAGAATATTTTTGATATGCAAGAATGTCAGTCATTCGTCTTCAAAGAAGTGTGGCATGAATATTAAAAGTTTTAATGCGCTGTCATTGGAAAATTTGAATTATGCATTTATTCGTTTTTTGCATACTGTCAGAGGATCTCTTACTTTTGGACAATATTAGTTCAGTAGTTAAGAGTTAAAGCTATATGTACCCGTAATGTCCTTATGTTAATCAGTCATTAAGTTGACATCCCTCTAACGTGTGAAGTTCTCCCCAAAAAATCCTTATACAAAGCTAAATATAGCATATACATGTACCTCTATATTCGGCTGCTTGATTAATATCGCTGCTATCACTGGGCTAGCTTACAAATGATCTATATGTGTCATTTGGGTTACTTGTCTAAATGCTCTGCACTATCTGAGCCCAGTGGCACTTTATGCCTTTCAGGTCAACCAGACCTACTCTTACCTCACTAATCCACTTCTGTCGTGCATGGTGTGAGCGTTACAGTCCCGCGCTTTCCAATAAGTCTTCCCAGGGCTTAGACAGTCGCTGGACCTTGCAAGCCAACTTCAGATTATTGTATACAAGTCTTCTTTTTAAAAGAACACCACATTGTTAACCCTTGATATCGATATGCTACTTAAAATATTTGTCTGGAATACACATTCAGACCTGAGTAATTTTTCGAGTATTTAGCTCCAACCATGTATGACTTTCATTCATAAAACGCTAAGTGTAACGGATTTTGTCATATTTCTGTTGACGGCTGGAATCGCTTCGCCGCTCATTCGCTTCCAAGAGTGGTTTGGTTAAGGTGTTATTTGCTGCGGTTCTCCACACTAGCTACAAAACGAGAGAGCGGCATCATGACAGATACCGGACTAATTAAGTGTACTCGTGCCAAGTGCTTTATGAACGATTTGTCAACACTCTACTGTGCTTCAAGTGTCTTGCAAAGACTATAGCCATGAGGACACCGTATGCCATTGAGCTATGCTAAAGAGTCTTCTTGTACCGCGTTGGTGTTCAGCTAATATCAATTGGAGCTTAAATAGAAATTACCCTATAACTTTTCAAATCATCAGCTTTTTGACAATTGGCATTCGTTTTTGTTTTTTTCCTCGCCGAGCTGTCTGATTTCTTCGTTCTAATATCTACCTGTCTTGAAGTGGTATATCCAATAAAAATTCAATATATTCCCTATTGTTCAAACAGCCCGATGAAAAATGGTTTATTGATAGTCCTCCGAAAGAAAGAGTGCAAATTGTGAAGTTGCCTATTGAAGGAAAAACTGTGGCAGTAAATTGAATTTACAAATTTTAATTAGTCACCCAGAAGAGCTCAGTCAATGTCTCTGCACGAGGTCTGCCAGTGAGTAGGCCTTGTTTGAAAAGACCTAATATGCCCAAGTCAGGACTGCCTTTTCAGCCTCTGGCTGGGGTTCCACGGGATTATTTCATCGAAAACTTTACCTGCAATGTCGCCATGGTAACATCGCATTAACCTTTGTCGGCCACCAAGGGTGCACTTGGTGTGTTAAAAGGTGTATGATCTTCTTCCGATATGTTGAGCAATTCAATCTCTACTGTCATCTGTGTGTGAAGGCGGTCATCGTAAATAGCGTTATGGCGAAAAAATGGTGGTATTATCCAACGAGGACCTGTGGATATTGAATTGGTCTCGTCAAGATGGTCTTTGTTGGAGGTCTATGAAACAGCGTAGAATTGTCGCGTGATAAGTGTGAGGCACTCAACTCAATTTCTATAAACAGTCCCTACAGTTACAGCGTACTGTTGTACTAAATGTAAAGATGTTTTACGATCTGAGAACTATTTTGTTTAATTTATAAATGTAATAGTATACTCATTCCAAAAAAGTACCATATTGATCTCATACAAAAACTTTGGAATTGATACATGCAAAACATATTCAAACGTAGTTCAGTTCAATGTTATGACTTGGATTTGCTGCAGGCAATATTGACAGCAATGGGAAAAAAATGAAAATATAATTACCTGTCTACGTCTTGTGTGGGAAAATGTATCGTGAATGTAGTGTTTTTAATTGATGTGGAAAAGCCCTCTTAAACAAGTTGAATATTTACATAAAGGGTATGTTCGCAGTTTGTATTGGGCACACGTGAAATTTTGACAACATGACAAGTTTACTGAGTGTGGAATTTAACAGTGGCCATAGTCTTTTATATTATTCGGGAAGAATATTTGTACTCCAATTTAGTCTTCTACCAATAACCCAGCTATATTCTAAATCTTCTGAATGACCTAATATTTGGAATTCGGCTTTATTTTTCCCCAGCTGAACAATAACGCCGCGCGATTAAAATTCTCCGTAAACAAGTCTTGGGTATGTTTTAGTTGCACCTGTGTTCGCGATTTTTTTAACCGGTGGAAAGCATGCAAGTACCCGCCATATTGTCGCTGGAATATGTATACCCTGAATAGGAGATCTGGGATGATAAGATCGTATTTGGGTGTTTTTACCACAAGGTTTTATGTTTTTCTCCAAGATCCATTGTTTAGCATTCACGCCATTTCGGTACCTGACACCGTGGCTTGGCCCACGAAAAACGATGCCATACATTAATTGGAACCGTTTACAATATTAAATCTCACAGGCAAAGTAGAATTTTCATAAATTTTGACATCAGCGCTGTTATAAACACAAAATACAGGGTAACTTTTATTAACATGAATTGTTGAAGAAATGGAGCTCTTCGTATTGCTTCACGTTGTTTACGCAGAAGAGTATTCCTACATTTTATACGGATACACACAAGGGAGAACACCCGGATAGGCTTTCACACTTTTCACTGTTTTTCAAATCCTTGATATCTAAACATTTTTGTAATATATAACATCATGTCTTTGAAATGCCATGTCTTTCATTGTTCTATTTCCATTGAGATTATGATTCTTTGTATATTACAACATGCTAACAATAAATCATAAATCTATCAAACGGCTCAGTCTGCTGTACAGTTCAGCTCAATGTGTCTAGTCATATGTTGACTGGAGAGAGAGAGAGAGAGAGAAAAAGAGAGAGAGAGAGAGAGAGAGAGAGAGAGAGAGAGAGAGAGAGAGAGATTCATCTTACCATCTTTGTATTTACGGAATATCTTTGAGAATTTAAGGGTTGCCCATTCCTCAAATACTGGAATTTCTCTCTCAATGACTGGTTGGGGAATATCAGTTTTAATTCTTTTCTTTCTTTATTCACTTTTGTGAGTATTTTAAAATGCTGTAAGATGAAGCTACAAAGAGATTGTGAGTGTCTATCCGTTTGACGAGAATAACACGATGTGTACCATTAAAAATCTTATCATAAAGACATATTCAAATCACTCTTATCATAAAGAAATATTCTAAATAGCACAGAGAAATAGTGTTTACTTTCCTTTTCCTTTTGGTCATTTGTCCAATGTGAGAAATCCCCATATATATATATATATATATATATATATATATATATATATATATATATACATGTATATAATCAAGCAGGTGGGTGTCGTTTGCACAATAGAACAATTAAAAAGCTTTTGTTTTTATGACTTAATTTACATATCGTTTGTTGGAATGTATGTACAATTTTCATCTAGGAATTGTTACCTTGTAAACATGACATTTTAATAACTGGGGGCACTTTCTATACCCATGTAACACAAACAAATTGATGATTATCTCCCCTGCTACCGTAAATTTTACTTTCTTTAAATCATGTTGGCATTTTGCGACTTCTAATTGCCACTGTCGTGTTTGTATTGTAAGGAAGATTCGTGAATGTACAGTGGATTTGACAAAATGGTTACTGAATTAATGTCGCCTATGGAAAGTCCAAACAATTTTAATGGTAAGATGTATAAAGGAAATCTCTTCAATATTAATCGCGTGATATTCGTTGACGATAGGTGTAGAAGGAGATGTTTAAAACTTAATTAACATTTTTTGTTATTCACTGATAGAGAAAATACCCAGGAGTATAGAGAGAAAAATACAATTATGAATAGAATACTCAACGATAATATTCGTTCCTTTGTCGGACTTATTAAGAAGTGATAATAAGCATGATATCTAAAGGTATTTTTTTCGCTGAAATTGAGTGTTATGTTCAAGATAAAAATGTACCACGGTGTGTTGTGAGAGATATTGTGAACCGTAGGGGTAATCGGCTTACTGTCCCCTTATCCCCACACAAAAACTCAGGTCATTTTTCGAGTTCGCCTAGCATTGAAACAGCATTGCCACATATGGAGATTTTATATAGTCTCCGACATTTGGGAGAATTAAAACTGCGCTTTTGGAAATTGAAATAAGGATTATGAACCCCTGTGACAAAAATAGGAAGAGAAAATAAAATACTGGAATTATTTTTGACACGATTTAATTTCTACCTGTCATTTCGTAATTAGAAACGGTGGTACTGTTGTTTCGTCACCGAGTCTTTCTTCCACGGGAACAAATGAACTACAGTTTTTACTTTGAGGAATAGAAATACAATTAATATGTATTTGAGGAAATGGAATAATTTCCCTTTGATATTCCAAAACTTTTAAACAAGAATTCTATGTTTTAGAATAGATCTTATAGGGTCAAAAAGTAATACCGATAAATTCATTTATTTTGTTCCCGTCTATCTGAGCAGTAAAGTGCTTTGGGATTTTGACATTTAAAGCTAAGGACCACCTGCATTCCTCTGTAATGTATCTATTCATCACGTTTGGGTCCGTTTTATTGTGTTTTCTAGGCTGAGTGAAGGGTCATCTACAGATAGGACATCTTGGCATCTTCCATTTACACCATTGGCAACTTATTTTTTTCTGTTTTGATTCATCTAACTAAGATTTCGAAAAACGTACTATCCCATGAATTATCAGAATATATATATATATATATATATATATATATATATATATATATATATATATATATATGGTTTGTTTAGAAATATTTTTATTTCTTTCTTTTTTCTTTGTACGAACAGTCTTACTGGCCCAAAGCGATGCCCTATAGTACATAGATCTTTGACAAAAGGATGAGAACAATGTTATTTTGATAAAAATCCTTACGTTTGATAGTTACTATTATATTCTCTATATTGCAATATCATCCGTAATGTGCTGACGTTTTAAGGTGATAAATGAGCCTTTCCTCTGACGAGTTTGTTGACCAAGATAAAACGGAACTTGATGAATATTCTGGTGTCGAAATTGACGAATGTATTGTCACGTGTTTTGGTCATTTCAATTTTTTATGAAAAGGTGGGCCCAAAAATTAAGTAATATTTACCACATAAACAATTCTAGACGTTGAACCATTAAAAGTTTATATATAATTATTACCCCTTCTACAGATGTAAATTTCCTCGACTTAAATATATATAATCAAACCCAAGAGGATTAATTTCATATTTATTTATTCTACACACCATGCGGTTCGGTAAATGTCAAAGTTATTTAGTTATTTCAGAAAAATGCACAGTTTACTAAGCATAAAGCTATAGTTAGCGCTTGGGTAATTTTTTCCCATGCCCTGTAATATAACGCTGGTATGTCCATTGAAGGGTCTTACATCTCCGCGTATATTTCATTCATTTCTTCTGACACAATGAAAGTTAATGACACATAACGGGAATTATCTAATAATTATTATAACGTTACCGACTGATACTTGTAAGGCCTTTTTGCACATGAGTAACGGAGTGTTTCGGTCAAAACGCCCCCTCTTTTCATGCTTGCCGTCTCTCTCATGCTATTATGCAAAAATACGAAATCCCCGAACAACCTCATAATAATTATTATCATCTTATTACTATCTTCATTATCAAGAAACGAAGACTATATTAATCTTCCGTCTGACTAAAGAAATTCGATATATATATATATATATATAAGGTTGTTACAGTCTATGATTATTTGTATTATTAAGTTTTCCCCGAATGCTTGTTTACTTATATAAAAGGAAAAATAAGGATGTGTTTTTGTTGTTATATTAACATATTGAAAATAACATTTGCCGTTATCTAATATGTTTGTATAAGACGGTTGCCGTATTTTAAACATCGTATTAGTAAACAAACCCGAGTGATTATTCTATCAATATTCACAGCTCTCCAGGGGGCGTTTTATAGGGGCGGGATTATGCATAACTAGGAGTCGCGGTTTTGCTACTTGGCTCCGCCCACTACTTTGAACAGCTCACGATATACAACTCGTACATCAACTACTGTATAAAGAAATGTAATGTTCTACATTGACGATTAACATCGTCGCATTATTTTGAAATAAGATTTATTGTTTTGTTGAATTGGTTTGCATCAATATTCATATTTCATTTTATAAAACAAGATGATAATAAAATAATGATTAATAAAATGCATTTTTATCTTCAGAGGAATTCATCCAGTTCAACGGAAATGGTACGTGAATATATATATTTTAATGACCTTTAACCTCCTATCCCCAGTTCTGGAAGTCAAATTAACTTTAGATGCATGCTAGGATAGTCTACAAAGTCATTATTTCAGGTGATTGGATTATGTGTTTTTGAATCAAGCAAAGAAAGTTATATTACCCAATCCATAAAGTACTGGAGAGAAATATGTAGAATATCATATATGATAGACCTTTCCTTTTTTCGAGTGGGATTCTAATACTTATTAGACATATATTTTTCAAAAATGGACGTTTGCTCACCACGTGCATTAAGAGAAATAATTTTGCTTTATGCAAAGTATAGGTGTAATTGATGAGAAAGTGTGAAATAAATAATAAGTGTGACAAAGTGAAGAGTTCACCTAAAGTTAACTAAATTCGGTGTGTCACTTTGAAGCTTTTATATCGCCTGGCCACACAAAATTCGGACATGAACGCAAAAAGTCGCGTTTAAAACAAAAAGCCGTGGCTGTCATATTTCCATTTACGAATAACAAACAAATGGGTGCTCCTTTTGTTTTCTGCCTATCAATTTAAGGCCCGGTGGGCTTTGAAGATGATGTCCGATCCAAGAGCATATTTTACGTGTATTAGGCCACCTTTAAAGTAGATTTCTTGTGGTCTAATGTTTTTTATATACGTATATTATAAAACAAATTTCCAATCAAATTGATCTTTCTGAAAAATAGACTGAACAATTCACTTATCAACGCAGAAATTGTCATCAAAACTTCAAACATGTAAAAAATGATTTTTGAAAAGTTTATTTATTCTCTATTCCGGGAACAAACTGGTTGCCATACAGTCAGTTTCAAAGCTGCAAAATAACGTAATTAGGGGAGTCGCTGGTGCGCTTGGTTACACCTTCGTGTTTGACATGTTAGAAATCGGTTCCTAATTTGACTGGTTCCTAATTTGACTGGTGTTGACCTATCCGGAGAAAGCTAGTTATCGAAACTCGTCTTCGGAGCAGAGGCTTCGTTTTTCTCATTACTGTATTTAATGAAATTCCAAGAACAATAGAAAAACGAGCTCTATAAACTGTCCTGCGTTGATGCGACTTTACGTACGCGTCGTTTACCTAGAATAGAGCAATGCTAACACAGTTTGTGGGATAAAGATGGGACAAAATTTATGATGAATAATGACTTGTCCATCCATCCATCTTGGGAAAAGACCCCATCGTGCGGCCTGGTTCAAAAGAACTTGGAGAGATGGATAACATAAGATCAACTGATAATCCATTTTGTTAAAGCATTGTTTTGTATATTTCATGGTTTGGCTCCCATAAAACCCACATCCCTTCTTCCCCCATACTCATTTTACAAAAGATTGTTTGTACACAATATCAAGTACAAAAGATGAAAACAACTTTGTACTCCTTCCTCGACTTAAAACGTACCCAATTTTCCAAATTTTTCATTTAAACATCTTTTTCCTTAATAAAATATGATTTGCAATACATTAACTATTCATGGGGGACACGATGAAAGCTCGAAGTCTTTGAAATGCGACCCATCCAATAATTTTATAAGTTGTTAAAAATCTTTGAAATTTAAATGTTAAACAAATTTAAAGTCACATTAAACTTACAAAATATACATGATAATGGGTCAGAATATCGTAGGAAGCGGGTATCTATTCTGTGTCACATTGACTTTCATCCATAAAGAAAAGTAAAATCATTGAAAGAAAAGGAATTAAAAAGTCATTGGACAAAAATTTATTTCCCCCACTAGACCAAATTTAGTGTGAGAGAGCACCTAATTAATGAGTTTTCAACAGCAATTACTATTCTATCATTTAATTGTACACAACATCCAGATAACTATTTGATGTATTATGTCAATTTCGAGAATTGCCAATGTCAAATGTTTAATGATAAGACCAGTTTTATCAACTTCTTAATTGTCGGTCCGGGTACTGAGGAGCACGATAAGAATACGAATGTAATATTTTCTCTCAATCCTATAGACTCTTCTTATCATTCATGCTGAGAGCCTCCAAAACATTTCATTTTTTAGTCCAAACCTTCATCATTTTCCCACGAAATGCTCTTTGCATTTTTAATTTGACAATCATTTTGAAATTACCTAAAACTGCAAGGATTTAATATACAGCAAAATTACTCGAGATTTTGTTATTATTCTGTAAACCTGGGCATTGAGAAACTCAAGTCCCTTTAGAGAACGTTCATAGAAACTGTCAGCAACTCCTATTTTCGAAATAGAAAAGAAATATTGGCCACATGCAGAACGGGCCCCAATCCGATTATTTCTTGCTTAAAAATAATGATGCTATGCATAATCGTTAAGTTGGTAGGAACGTCGAACCCGATGCATAGTTTATATTATTTTTTCCTTATCACTATATACGGAGAGGAAGAAATTGCTTTGTAGAACAAGTGGCCACAAGAGTGACTCGTCAGGTGGACAGACTGGACAAGGAAATTAATCTTAAATAGATTTTTCTGTGTACACAAGCGTGACAAAAAGAAAAGGAAAAAACTTTCAGTTGGGGTTAAAAAAAAAAGTGACTTTACAGATATTTTCCAATCTTATCCTTTTGGCTGCTTTTCGATATTTTCACGGTAGAAACTGCAGCGCACTTGCCGATCATTCAGATCATCAACTGTATCTGATTTTTTCCACTCTCTCTGACGGTTGCCTATCACAGAAGGAGGAAAAAGAGATTTAGTATGCCGTATCTGCGGATTCGTCACGCATTACTCTCTGAATAACATTATGTCAATGGGCTTCTCCTTTGAGAGATAGGAACGCGTTTATTAATTGCATGACACTTTCGACTTGGAATGAAACTTTTGATGTCTTGTACAAGTGTCTAGATATTTCTTCACATGCTCCTCCTATGCATATCGTTGACCCTATAGTGATTTTTCTTTTCCTCTAACTATCTACCTTGATGGAATTAAAATGGACAACGCTTTATCGCAATACACAATCGGTGTATATTTCACGCTGCAGTTGATGCTTTGCCGGTCTTTGATTGGTGTGCTCGCTTGAATGAATAATTTCATCAGCTGAGATTCATAAAGGAAAAAGCTAGGAAAAAAATATTCAACTCGGAATTGTAAACTTTTTTCTGTCATATTTCCTTCGTAAATAATTTTTACTACTATGGACATGCTTTATTTCGGTGACTCCGTTCCATACTCTTATCAAACCGGATACAAACAGGGGAATTACTGTGATTTTCCAAGTACCTGTGCATACCCAGGGATGGGTTCCATTCCCAACACAGCCTGTAGATTTAGCTCCGTGCCCTCCTCCTACGGATCTTACCCTCTACCCCCGGGGGCTTGCGGCGGATTTTTTGCCCGAAAGCCTACCCGTATCAAAGGTATATCCGATTTTATTTAATGACAGGATGCAAATCCTGTAATATCGATCGTAAGGTTTTATTGTTAAATCGATTAACAGAAATTTACATATTTTCTTTTGTAATTATAAAACTGATAATTTCTCTTCAACACATAATCATTTAATTTTAGACGATAAGACGAAGATGCTTAAGTTAGCATTTAATAGATGACCAATTATTACGAGTTCTGTAGAACAACACGCTTTTTATGTTATTGTCCTTTTTCCTGTATGCATATACCATTTTTTTTTTTTTTTTTTTTTTTTTTTTTTTGGAAAATATGTTGATATAGTCCTTAATTTTCATTGTAAAAAATTTGTAATAATTTTAAAGAAAAAGGATAATGATATTCAAATACAAAAAGATTTAACTTCTGTATTGGAATGTAATGAATGAAATCTGTTCATGAACATCTTTGAAATATTCTTGTCTCATTTTATATTACCACTGTCCCTTAATTCAGGCTGATTAGAATCATTGCTTAGGGGTATGGACCCCTGATACCTTTGAACTTAATTTCACTTTTTTCGAGATGGTGAAGATGATCTTCCATATCTGTGTTACGTTTCTCCGACAGTCTTTTTTTTTTTTTTTTAGAAAAAAAAGAGTAATTTAACTTTAATCGAACTTTGCGGTTCACCCAAATTATGATTTATACTTGCATAGAAAAATATCAGCATGATTCATTGAAAATCTCTCACATTTTTGATAGATTATAATTTTGTTATTAAATTAATAACAACCTCGGAAAGACGTAAACGTTCAATAAACTTTGTTTATTTGAATAACATTTTTAAAAATATATATAGGTAGAAGATATTCTTTCAAAAAAACCAATTTCTTTGAAAATCCAGAAATCTTTTTACATTTCATTAGAATTTCTACGGATCTCCATGTCTTGTTTTCCGAAGAAAGGTAACAAATTCAATTATACTCAGAGATCAAATGCAAAAGACAAAATTAGCATGACGCTCCATGACACGAAGAAACTCGGCATCGCCAGCAAAAAAAGCAGAAACCAAGTCTATAAGACTGCGTGTTCCGGCTGGCGATGAAAAAACATCGGATACCCTAACCCTTGTCTTCAAACGAATCTTCGGATTCCCTTCGGTTTTTCCTTCTACTTGATTGATTTGACAAACGACCTCACGGCGTGAAATCTTGCTTAAACCGAACGAGGTTTTCTTCTTTAATTGTTTCATCAGCCAACTTTTCTTTATGATATGCCAATTTGTTGCTGATAACAGTAATTTGTTAATAGACTGTGAATTTTTCCATTTCCAATTCTATGCTGATTTGCTGTTACCACCGTCTATCTAATCTTCAAACGTTAGATAAGAAGTTGTTAGGGCATTTTCGACATCGGAATGGCGGTTCATGTAAAACTCATTAAATCAATATGTTCAACGTGAAATATTTCATGAAAAAAATAAAATTCATGATCGTGACTTCTTTATTTTCATGAAATTCGATGAAAGAGAATTTTCTTTGAGGGGAATGAAAATTGCAAATTTTTCCATGTATTAACGAGTATGGATAGTTTTAAAGTTTATTGTTCGGTTAATATTTTTTAAGCATTTAATTCAAATTAATTTTGAAATAAATGTAGAAACGTTAGATACTGTTGGAGATAGAATCAGTCGGTGGCTGTCCCCTAGCTAATGGTTGGCGCAGGTGTTGGTCGTTTTGAATGTTTTCTTTCTTTTAATAAGAGAGCAAAAATCAAAACTTGCCAATAGTATTGGCATGTTATCAGGGAACCAATCAGATCATTTGTAGTATTAAAACTTTATTGAGTCGTAGTGGATTAATAAAATTGTATTTTCCGTATTATGTTAACTTCCATGAAGAAAAGAATTTTTCTACACATATAATGGTGGGTGAAATCAATTATGAAGCCTTATTTCATCTTTACCCATTTCAAAAATTAATTGTAAATAATTTTTGAATCCACTTAATTCAATTTGGGCTGTCTTTCTTAATAAAGAAAATTCTCTCTCTCGTGTCTCTCTCTCTCTCTCTCTCTCTCTCTCTCTCTCTCTCTCTCTCTCTGTGTGTGTGTGTGTGTGTGTGTGTCATTCTCTCTCGTCTTATGTCTTTAGCCTCGTTATGTTAGGATCAAAATAAATTACGTACGAATATTTGAAATGTCCCAATCGCCTGAGAATTTAGCGTGAGGATGGAAGGCTTGATATCAGATCCGCGCATTTTAATTAATGATTTGATTGTAGTGATGTGAGTGCATGCCGATGCATTGTCTCTGCAATGGGGCGCAAAAATCTCTGATAACAAGCGCGTGTCTCAGAATTCATTCAAATAATCAAAGATACAATTGTTGAATAATTAACGCTTGCAAATATGTTAACGAAAATATAGTATATATGTATATATATATATATATATATATATATATATATATATATATATATAAAGCACGAAAATCCAACAACACCCTAAAATAGAAGGCCGAAGCACTGGAAACGCCACGACACTGTTGGTTATTCAAACCTCAAATGTTCGCAACCAAGGGGCAAATATATTATATAAACAAACAACACATAATACTCACTACCAAAAAAAGAAAAACGATCAACATTGATAATCTACATCGTTTACTAAAATTATACTCTTATAAACTGAATTAAGAAATAAACAATCTCTAACTGTAAAAGTGGACTGGAATGGGAGTACAGATATTTCTTAATTTTGTCTAGCAGTGTATCACTTTTGTTAACGATGTAAATTATTACTATTTGTCGGGGATTTTTTTAGGGGGGTTGCGTAGTACATGTATGTAGTATGTGATATTTGTTTGTGTAATATATGTTTTTTGACAGCGACGCGGGCTGCGTCGAAAATTTGAGGTTTGAATAACTAACAGTGCCGTTGCTTTTCTAGTCTCTCTCTCTCTCTCTCTCTCTCTCGAGAGAGAGAGAGAGAGAGAGAGAGAGAGAGAGAGAGAGTTGGTCGAGTGGTCTAGCACGTTTGTTCCACTTTGGTTCCGCAGGTCGCGAGTTCAACCCCATGCAGGGGCGGTGTGTGTTGCAAACCAGAGAGAGAGAGAGAGAGAGAGATAGCACATTCATAAACTGTCTAAGCATATGAAATTTACTGTTCTAATATTGTTCCATTTTATATCAGCATGAATTGATACAAACATAGAAACTTTACAGATAATCATTATCAAAATTATATATTTTCCATGAAATTTAGGAATTTGTGGAATCATCTTTTACTAGATTAAATTAGATGGATTTTCCAAGATCATTTATCAGATATTGGTTGTTGGGGACATGCTTTGACATGAATTTTTCTTTTACAATGTCATGTTTTGATGTAATCGAGTTGTTAATCATTTAAATACGTATTTATTAGATTGTGTTATATATCCTCCCATCTTTTGTCAAAATTTGTCTCACTACGTCAGAATTACTTCCGATTTTTCAGATAACGGGCTCGAGCCGCTAAGACAAACGGCCAGAATAAAGTTACGTGTAGTACGAGACCTGCAGGTCTGACCCTGAGCTTAATTAGCAATTTAAATTATAATTAAGCTCCAAACATGCCATCTACTTCAAAGACTTTATCTGGAGCTACAAAAGTTCACGAAGACGTCCCCAGAGCCTTTGCGCTAGAATGCTAAGGATGGGTACATTTTTACGGTCCCTCAGCTGTTGGTGCAAATGACAATGACAGGCATTTGACTTACATGTATTCATGTTTTTCCTCGTTGATGGTGAATTCGGAGCGTACTTTGGGGTGGGGGGTCAAAAATCGCTATATAATGGCTTTTTTCTAATTCCACAAGCTGTACTGAAAGTAGAAGATCTTAAGGAAATTGGAAATCGAGAAATGAAATATTAATTTTCTACGAAACAAAAGTCTTGCAAGTAAATGATTATAGTTTGTTTCAGCCATAACGATGTGATAAAATATTAAAAATCCAATGAACGGGACAACTATGTTGTTGATCCGTTATCTTGACTAGATAATCCTATATTGTTTTAACTCTTTCGTTTTATAGCCTCGTGACGTTGTTTGAAGATAATTAAAACAATTAAACACCATTTTTATGTAGTGTAATGTCGAGGTGGGTGTTAATATTTATGATGTTTCTTCCTAAAATTCACAGCCCATGTGTAAGACAAGGAGAATACAAGAGAGAATCAAGAACCTGAATCCGTATTGTTTATCAATCTTTGAAATGATTAACTATTAAAACATCATCTTGTTCATAGAGATATGAACAACAAAAGACAAACATAAATAAATTGTCAGGATAAAAGTAAAACATCGCGTATTGAAGGTCCTGCTGTCGCTCAAGCATGAATGACAATTGCCAATATGTAGATTAGCCATCTTTACATTTGCCATGTTTTCCCCTTAAATGGGCAGGTAATTTTACTCAGGTGAGGGCGGTCCAATATCTCGAGAGGCTGGTCCTTGTGTGATCAATCACGCATGCAGAGAAATATGACACGAATTGTTGGTCCCGTTTCATGATTCTTGCAATTTTTGTTATAAATTTTTAAATAAGAGCTTATGCTGATAATGGCTTTGACTATATGTTTATGTATTCAAAACTCCATAGCTCTTCTGTCTGTTCAATGATACGGATCAGGAAGTTCTACAAGGCGAAAATATCCGATAAACTTGGAAGACGTACAAATTCATTTTAAATAAATTTTTTCTGGACTGTTTTTGGGGCGATCTTCGATTGACTTTCCGAATCACAACTGACGAATTGAGGCGCCCATGGATTTGTCAACTGCTTATAGATTTCATAACCCAATGCAACTGGATTACTATCATTCATGCAAAAGTAAGTTGCACTGTATATAAATCGTCCGTGACCATATCTTTGTCAGTTTTAACTTCGATGTAAGCCGTGATAATTTTCCGGACGCAGACTTGATATTTACATGATACTCGATTCTAATTCATCGTCGTGTGTAGTGGTCACACATAGTAATTTTGTGTATTGAAATGTAGCATTACGGACTAATGCCTCTTTGATAAACACAAAAACCGGTGGAACACGACTGGCTGTCCACGGTACTGTAGTGGCGCGGAACAGGGATCTGAGCGAGGGCCATCTTCCCTTACATCATGACATTGTCGCGGATTCGCCGAGCGGATCACAGAGCATGTATACAAACACGCAGACGACAGACGTAGAGTCTTTTGACAATTCATGAAAATCTAAATGCATTATCAAAATTGAACCGCGCACGCTTCAACGAAATGAATGTGTTCCATCTTCCAAACCTTAGATTCCACAGCCAAGCAGTGTAACGCGACTCGGATCTCTCTTTGTCCTTAATACACAAAACTAAGTCACCATAGAGCTTTGAAATATTTTTCAGAAGTAGGTGCATCGAGAAGCAATATATATTTTTTTCTTTTGAATATTAAGGAAATAATTAATTCAACCGAAATTTTACAAAACCGGATTTACTGAAGGAAAATTGTGTGACACAGAATCTTATCAAAATAGTCACGACTTTCTTTTGAAAAAATAAGGTATGTAAAAATCAAATATTAATCGCATAAGGAAAGATTCCCGAGTTGATATACATATTTAAGGTCGTGCAATGTTGGGATGGAGAATTCTTTCACACCTTAAGTGATTAAAAGGATGCCCCATCGCGGCTATCAAATAGATCAAGTCCTCTTTCTTTTGTGTCTTCATGATGGATATTTGGCCCAAAGCGCTCGCTATCAATCAGTGGACTCTACAACGTGTACTGCATTAAGTCTAGGGACCACGAAATGGCAAATATTGGCTTAAATTCTTTATTTATATCCCTCGACGTGTCCGGTTTCAAAAGAGACTGACCTCAATGGTCGCCTTGGTACAAATGCTATAAAATCATCAGGTTTGTTTCAAATGCGTGGTACACATTCGCCCCTTCGATGACCGTAATAGATTGGACTTAATTTATCAAAATGTTTTTGCACTAAAAATAAACTACAAAGGCTGTAATTTTTTTCTCTCACCATGGATCCAATTGAACAAAGAAGTCCAGATTTCATTTTTGAAGCGCAGATTTTCTTGATTCTGTTCACATCAACGTTTTTTTTTTCGCGGAGAACATTTAACTTTGACCTGTTTGGTCCTAAATCGGGGGGAGGAGAATGGGGCAAATAATTACATTTTCAAATCACGTGTAATATGGCACAATTACATCAATTTATGCTATGTTCCGTCTTTGATGCGGTATTGGGGAAATTGATGATGGTGTGAGTCAAATGCTATATTAAATGTTTATCTGTCTTCAAACTCCCTACTTTCAGTAACTTTGACATTTGAAGCAGAAAGTAATTTGGAATTATCTTTATTCAACAACTTCCCTAAATCGGCAAATGTTTTAATCACACATGTAGATAGCAGGTGTCGAGGCGAGCAAAGGTGCAGGACTTGCAACGAATGAGAAGTCTTGTGTGTCTGCAACGTGTGACATACCCTTTTTGGAATTTTTTTTCAGCCATAAAAACGGTGTAAAATCGACAATTTTGTGGATTAATTCTTTCTTGATCAGTCGAAGGATATGTTTTTGGTCTTACATAGTGACGCCAGAAGTGGTTAGGCGAATAAAGAGATATTATTGTCAAGCTAAACAAAAGATCTGGCAAAGTAATAATGCTTGAATAGCATAAAACAAAGTGAAGAAACCTGATAATGTAGGAATTGTAGGGTACCCCTGACTACTTTGATATACAACAAGGTTCGTGTTAACCGATTGGCTTGCTCGCGCGTTAGCTGTCTGAATGGGCCAAAGATATAGACTGTAAGATTGCGCATTGAACCTTACAAGCATATCCAAAGTTAAGTTGCAAGAGAGGGGTAGCAATATCCAATTTGGTTTAGGTGAATTACAGACACCCCTGGCTTTTAAATCACACCATAAGTGACCGAAACTTTGAAGGGTAGCATTCTTTTCTACGTGGGCCTATCGGACTCGAACCATGCAGAACACTTGGGCCGGACCATATGGTCCCCCAGCCTTTCCGTATCAGCTTCAACCTCGAGCGTATGATGTCTTCGCAGGTAAAAAGAAAATCACCTAAACCTGTCTTTGTTTTTATCGTGATTATTGAGCGTTTGATTTTTTGGTCGTGATTATTTTAATGTCGTGTGTCGTGTGATGGGTAATTAGTTGTTCATTTTAATTTTCTTGTCTATTGAATCTTCGATGATGTGACCAACTTTATCAGAATGAAACAGTCGATGATGTTCAGTGAGCGGCCACGCTCTAGATAAAACGTATATAGGTAGATATGTGATGTTTGGAAAACTTTCTAAATGGTTGCTCATGCCATTCCATGATTTCTCCAGGTTTGTTGTACTCTTTATATTAAGTTCCACGCCTTCTAATCGACTGCTTGTCATTATCTGAAAATTTATCTAGTTGTCATCTTAGACTAAACAAAAAGGAAAGTGTTTATGGATGTGCAAAAATTTATTTAAGTTATTTGCACGAACAGTACGACTATCATTTTTGATTGGTTTCAAGTTGTGCTTATTCTTGGTTTTGAAACACATCAATTGGAGGTGATGGAGTAATTATAACTGTTTAAAAGTTCATTAGTCTGAGAGATGGGCGCTTTCAAGCCTCACTGGCGACGAAACACGACAATCGAAAATAAAATTGTTGAGGGCAATCGGTGGCGCGCTGCATCGGGTTCGAGATGCCAGGCTTAAACTGTTGCTTCTGATCTTCTGCAAAGATATTGAACAATGTTACGAATTTCCATTATAATCCCATTGATTTTGCAGACGTGCATTTTATAAAAGGAATATTTTCATTGGTTCTTCCTCGGTGAATTCATTACAGTAATAGGTGCCGATATAAAAAAAAAAAGTTGACAATATTGAAGGATTAATATTTGATATATGTGATTTTTAGATTTTCGTCTCGAAATAGAGGTTAAAGTTTTCAAAGGGAGTTGATTGTATTAATCTTGGATTTTTTAAACTTTCTAAACAGAGGTTAAGTTTTCCGGAGAAGCCTGATTGTATTAATCTTGGATATTTTTTTTAATTACCCACAAAAATGTCCATGTACTATATGCCACATGTGGAACACTCGTTTTTCCCGCACCATAAATACAATATGTTTGGCAGTATGGATATGGGATGTGGATTTCAAGGTGGTTAGTTTACAACATTTTGTGTGTCTTTGGTAAAGTATTTATGATTTGCTTGATTTTATATCTAAAATAAATATTTTTACAACAGGTCATGGGGGAGTGAATCAGCTGGGTGGGGTATTCGTCAACGGACGTCCCCTCCCTGACGTGGTCAGACAGAGGATTGTAGAACTTGCTCATCAAGGAGTCCGGCCATGTGATATTTCCCGCCAACTCAGAGTTTCTCATGGATGTGTCAGTAAAATACTCGGAAGGCAAGTCAATTATTTTATTTCATTTTCCCCCCTTTAATTTATTCAGTACATAATATGTCTTCAGTGTGCATTCTAAAAATCCAACTTTTAGTCTTTCTTTTTTTTTTTATTTATGTTGTGTTTTAGTAATAATAAACTGTGTATAAAATTGGTCTTAATTTTTTTATGGAAGTTGGACTTCGTTCAGATATTTTTAAAAACAATTTGTATCCACTTGTGACAGCTTCTTCAGGGTTAAACAAAAGATATTTAATTTGTCTTTTTTATATAAACATGTTATTGTCAAACGTTAACAAAAGATGATTGTAACGGAGTACCCAAATTTCACGTCAAGTGGGTGTTCCTTCCAAACGCACCGAATTTATTGGGTCACTTGACTATAAACTACGAACCCAAATATCTGTTACTTTTTTTTCTTGTGGAACTTCACGATTCAAAAAAAAGATAGTGGTTTTCATTGATAATCTCTAGATAAAGCTGAACTAATAAATTATGGACTTCTACAAAATGGTCCTTTTAATAGGGAAGGGGGAAAAATAAAAGAGATGTATATTTTTAGCCAGTTAGTTACGACCAAAAGCAACTAATTGGGCGTATGAACACAAAATAATCTTGTGCTACATCGAACTTGAATGCCATTCAGAAATAGACATCTTTATGACCAAGTGTACCCGATCACAGTGTCAAAGTTAATCTGGCGAGGGGTCACCTAAGATCACGGGTGACCCCCGAAAATAACACGATTCATTGTATTGCCTTTTTTCCCTGCAACGGGTGCAAAGGATGAAAACACCCGCTAAACGTCTAGTTCATTATATTCAGTTAACAATAGTTGGTGATGTTCCGGGGTACAGGAGATCAAATTACCCAGGGTATATCTTACGAGATGACACTTCTTAAAGATACCTCAAAGTACACTACTTGCTAATCAATAACCTTGTCCCTTCGATCGGGTTGTGTTTCGGGAGGGTGGTTTTAGCTTCCTTGGGAGTTCGTTTAAGGTCTTGATGGGGGACTTGCTTTCGTGCGCGACGAGGGGAGGTGAACCTGCGTCTAGGTTGATTATTCCTGCTTAATTAAGCAGCGGATCTCCACCAACATAAGCCTTACATTCATTCAATGCCGATGTAGGAAAAAAATTCATCTCATTTTTAAATTGAACTCGAGTATCCTAAAGCAGCAGTTTATTTTCAAATTGGTATCGGCTTGTTTGGGGAATGACTGCCTAGCTGAAATTAATCGCCTAGATATAATGTATAACTCGTGCAGGTAAATTTCTTTAATCCAGTGTGTGGTCTTCACAATGAATATGTAACGTAATATTTCTTTTAATTTCGTTATTGATTAATTATTATTTTAGATGTATGTTGATTAATGAATATAAACGACTGAAATAATTTCTCTACTAATGTGCTTTATATACTCATTTTTATTATTTCGTTTAAGTATTGTTGAAATTGACAAAGAATTCCGTCGTTTATTAATTATCTATTGACGCATAATTGATAATTTTTGACACAATATCACTTAATAACGGGTTCATATTACGCGCTCTCAATATGATAATTCTTTTAATTAAACTATTTTTCTTGTTCGAAAATATTGCATTTCTAACAACGGCACGTTCTTCATTACGTCTGCTGAATGAAAATAACATTTCCACTTGTGATAATCAATGGGAATTTTGCTGAAACAAATCTTCACATTTGGTAATTTTATAGCAACACGCAAAGGTTCAAATTCTGCTCATGAAAATTAAAAAGATTGATTATAAACAAACGCTAGGGTTAATGTGTTTAAAAAAAAAGAATGCGTTGCAGAAACTTTCATTTTCACAAAAGTCCGTATAGAAAATCCATGTATTTAGATAGAATATTCCTAAATTTCAGGCATGAATTTAATATAAGATTAACAGTCCTATCAGCGTATTACAAATTCCACCCAAGTCCGTATTTCGATTATAAAAGTACTTCAAATTAAGAAATTTCGGGGTAAATGGCATTCTAATGATTCATCGGATTTCAGATGGTGGGAACTTTTGAAATCGGATATCTGAATTTCAATAATGAGAATTCTCATTTTTATTCTGTGGCGTTATCTAGGCTTTCATCTAGACGAGAAAATGGGCAAATGTGTTTTGAAAAATGATTTTGTAAGCACCTCAGGATCAATATAGACCAATATAAATAAAGTGTTCATCTCTGTGTCGGTCACATAGAAAAATATGATGTGTTTTAACAACAAAATCCGTATTCGGCACATCCTTGACGAAGTCAACTTTATGTTAAAAATTGTTCATATTTAAATATTCAAAATAAAACAGGTACAATTTTACTGGAAATTTGAAAGAAGCATTTACTTTATATAATCAAATTTTCTTTCAACAATTTCATTAAAAAGAATTCATATTATTTCTTTAATCTAAGGTTCATTTCTTGACATAAATTGTTTTACTATGTCTAACTGTACTTCAAACAAACTTTTAAGACGTTTCCTGAACATAACCATTAAATGAACATTTTTCATTTCTACTTTAAATTTCATAAAATATATTTCGCTTTTTTCTTTAAACTTTTACGAAATGCAAATTTTCAGTTGTGTAGACGAATTTTAAATAATGTTTAGATGAGACTTCGATAAAGTAGAATATAAGGTTTTTCATTATAATTCATCCTATTACAAGCAAAACCCACTTAGATAAAGTACTTTAAAATATATCCTCAGGGTAAAGAACGAATTTTACAATTTATTCAAAGATTTATGTTGTTACTTTCGTATCAAATTTAAAATTTACCCATTGTATTTACATCGAAATTGTCTTTTGTTTCTGTAGATACTATGAGACGGGCTCAATCAAGCCAGGAGTTATTGGCGGATCCAAGCCTAAGGTGGCGACACCCAAAGTGGTGGATGCTATTACCCGCTACAAACACGAAAATCCAACGATGTTTGCTTGGGAAATCCGCGACAGACTTCTAGCAGAGGGCGTCTGTTCTTCCGAAAACGTACCCAGTGTCAGCTCAATCAACAGGTACATGTATATTTCAATTCTTAGAAAAGGTTCTCCATGTGATTTCTGATATAACTTGACAAAAATCGGACACCTTTTCACAAAGCGTCCAATATCTTAAATAATCATTATTACTATGTGTAATGTCAATATTCATGATATCAGAATCTTTTTTCCCTTTTATGGAAACCGATAAAAGTTTCATTGACTTATGAGTCAATGAGGTTTTACCGACTGACAAATTTTGCTTTCTTCAGTGAAATTCATTCGCACGCAAATACCTATATGATTAAAATGTTACAGCGTAAATCAGGGAACTTTTATTGCAAAGTAATCATGGCGTTTTCTTTCTCCTTCCGTGGACCGATCAACAGCCTTGTTATAAATTAGAAATAGACTCTGTAGAAAGCCCAAGAAATCAGGCTGACAGCTATAATGATTGCATGAACATGAAATAATCAAATTTATTATGCATTTTCCTGAAGACCATCTTTAATTGTGTCTGAAGAGGAGATTTATAGAAGTAATTTCGAAAAAACAAAGAAAACCATAATGCGTTAGAAAGTCTTGTATGGAGAAAATCATCTCGTCATCAAGCAGATCGGAAATATTTCTCCCCGAAAATAAAACTGTTTATTAAACTTCGATAATACAGCATTAGCTTGTGGGCTGCCATTAATGTTCTGTTAGTCAAACCGGCATTTTATGTTCGGGTGAATTGAAGGGTTATTATTATCGCCATCATAATAAAAGAGAGACGAAAGCTTCCTTCTGAATTGAAGAGCTACTTGTTTGGGCGTTCTAGGAGAAATTTGTCAATTTGTCCGCTTCATCACATTCATATCAAAAAGCTCCCAAATGGCAAATGCTTCAGCCCAGCTAGTGCATTATTTTGCACTCAGGCGTAGAGTTATTTTATAAATTTTCTCCAAAATTTACAGAAGGCCCGTTAGAAATGCTTGCCCTCACAGCTGTTTTGATATTTTACTACGCGCATTTGAACTCTATCAAAACCTTTCACTTCATAATGGAATTATAAACTAGAAATGAGATTCAAATCATCAACTGAATGTTTCTCAGATTTACAAACAATTCATTTTAAGATGCATTTATAGCAGGTGAAGGAAATTTTAGAGGATTTGAGGATTTAGAATCTAAGTTGAAAGCTTGCAGAGTAGGGATACTTTTTTATCCTGATATCAGCCTTTTTAATTGGAGATAAAGATTTTGTCGCAAAACATACGTGATTTACGACTAAATTATTTCAAGTAGAAATTTTATTTGAAGTAGAAATTATAATTTTTCAACTTAATTTTGTAATTTAAAAAAGACTAAGTAATGTATCCATACCTATTATGCTATAAGTGCAATTTATTTTTTAAGTTTTCAACTACACAATGATTTGCAGAAAAAGTTTGTTGTACTGTGAAATTCTTGAACAAATTGTCGCTGACACTGTTGTAATACAAAACAGTAAAAGAGCATACAAATGTCAACTTTCTAGAATTATTACAAAGAGACCCCCAATAATTTGATTAGGGGTATCAATGTCTGGTACTAATCTGACATTGTGTGCAGTGATGTTCCAGAGGCAGATGTCATTGTTTAAACCGCCAAAGGTTGTCGTGTTCAAACTAAATCTGCAAAAAGATAATGACATAATTGCTGGAAAATTTGAAACTGTTTCGATGGGTATTTGCGTGCCTAATCACAATAAAGATACAAAACTTGCGAACAATCGGAGGTTATGTTTAGTATTGGGTTTTTATGAGGAATCACTGGGTACACGTCGGTGTTGCTGGTCCGGGTGTGTTTATGATCCTACCAAAAGGACACTCGGTGCACATGGTAGTTTCTTTCTTGTCATCCATATTGAGCGGTATCAAATATCACGAAATTTCACAGTCGGATTATTTGGTCTTGATCTTAGCTTGCCTCCCAATGCGTTGTTATAAAAGATAGGAATATGCTATGTTCTAGTTTAATTTTGTGATACTTTTGTCTTACATTTTGGCATGCTGTGTGTTGTTAGAACAAAGCAATTTTAATCAGCCTTAAAACAATGACACAATGCGATTTGTAGTACGTTGCTGGAACAAAGAAATAACTTTCGTTTTCTTAAGACAATGGCAGAGTGCCGATCGTAGCAGATATTTTTTGAAAGTATATAACAATGCAAGCTATTCTTTGAGAACATAAACAATGGTTGCAAATTTGAGGAGAACCTAAGACATTCCTCCAAAGAAAGAAAAGGGAAAGCTTATGGCTTCTACATAGATGAGACAACCGTTAAAGAATCATTCAACGGTATTGTCTATCGTTTGATAAAGGTAGTCCTTGGTTATAAGATATTGTCTTATCTAAGTAGTCGTATTCTCGAAACAATGACTTTCAATCAAAATTTGATTCCAAAGAAATGCGCATTCGTTCCATGACCCACTCGGATTTCTTAGATTGGAGAGAATTGACAAGCGTATGATATATCTATTGAAAGGTTCAATGGCGTAATTAAAGGTTAAATCTCGTTCAGTTTTATCTTGTTCACTTTTCAAAATGCTTAAAAGCCTTTGAAAAGATCAACATTTACAATGAAGTGAATTAGAACTAAATAGGGAACCTTATACAAGCAAACTGTGTGTCTATTGTCCCAGCCAGGAATGTGTTTATCTCTGACGGTATTGTGAGTTAAAACAAAGAACGATGAACTTGCAAAAGGAAAAGTATTCGAAAATTTAAAGTACTAACAACAAAGCCCAGTTTAAGGCCAAAAACAGTCGAAGTTTTGTTTTCACGAAATTAGAAATTAAAACTTGTTAGTTTCAAAATTAGTCGGAGATGGGTTCAAAGTAATTAGATCAATTCATATACAATTTAAGACAGAATCATTTTATTAGTTTTCTCATTCTTAACTCCTTTGGAAGCCTACGCTTGATAATATGATAAAAATTCTTATCACATAAATATATTGTTCTACATACAGTAATCACGTGACAGGACTTCAATGCTTTACATTTATTTCGAAAATTATTGTCAATTTATATTAATTTCAGAATCGTAAGAAATAAAGCGGCAGAAAATGCAAAACAATCCCCTGGCCACATCAGTCCCTCAGTGGACACCGGCAGTCCACCACTGTCCCATCAGCCTTCACCCAACAGTGAAATACAAAGAGCTCCTTACACAATCACAGGAATTCTGGGAATTCCTCAAAGCCAGACTGCTCAAACCATGGTGGACCCCAATGGGAACAAGAGAAAAAGGGAAGATCAAGGTAGATACCGTACGTATAGGGTCCATACTCAAAACCTTACCAAATACTGAAAGTCAGGCTTCCGTACTCAAAACCTTACCAAATACTGAAAGTCAGGCTTCCATACTCAAACCTTACCAAATACTGAAAGTCGGGCTTCTATACTCAAACCTTACCAAATACTGAAAGTCAGGCTTCCGTACTCAAACCTTACCAAATACTGAAAGTCGGGCTTCTATACTCAAAACCTTACCAATCACTGAAAATCAGACTTCCATACTCAAACCTTACCAAACACTGAAAGTCAGACTTCCATACTCAAAACCTTACCAATTACTGGGAGTCAGGCTTTCCTATCAATATGGTATAAAAAGTGCTTCGATCTAAAGACTTTCAAATTATTTGAGTGAAAATAGAATAATATAGGTGTATATTTCCTTGTGACAATTTTTCTTTGAATTTCCTTTCCTTGCAAAGAAAACTTTTGGTAATTGCCTCCTACACGTGACAGTAGATGCAAACAACTCGGGGGGACTTGTAGAAACAAAAAATTCTAGTTGTTAGTTGCGCTTAGTAAAACAAATGCGCAGTCTTTGTAACATGCAATTGCATGTCGTATCAAAATTTGATCATAGAATACTAAAGCTTAACGCTAAAATAAAATCCTCACGATCAATCCAAAAACAGATCTAAGTATCATGTTCAGGAATTCTTATAGTTTTTCCACAAATAAGGTATATGTTTTTTTTAACTTCATTTGAAGCAGAAAAAAGGATGAAAGATGGGTGCATGAGATTGCTTTGTGAAACAAGAAACGCCTTCCGAACAGATACCCAAGTTTTATCTAAATAGCCTTCCCAAAGACACGTCATTCAAAAAAAATCTCCCAATTTGTCAATGCGGAAACAATTCCTGATATCTTTCTATCTGGCTCAGGCAACGATAAACGCAGCCGTGAGATGCCAACGTTGTTGGAAATCTATATTGTCTCACGATTACGTCTCTCTTTCTCTCTCCCTCACTCGGGTGGAGAACGAGTTGGTATTAATTAATCAGAAAGACAATTATAGTTTGCTCAGACCCAGCGGTTAGGGTAGAGGAAGACGGTTTCTATCTCAGGGTCCAAGTATCACAATCTGGACTATGGATCCGCGTTAATTGCAAATGTAAAGGTTTCAATAATTAATGGGCAACACCAGTTTGCCATTAATGTGTCGATATCATTTAATGGTTTAAGTCCAGAGATTTGATTGACCGGCGGTGACAATCCGTGTTTTTTCTCCGTTGTTTAATTTTTGCTAACACAGATTAGGAAATTGAATATTTCTAAACGATTTCTTTTTTCCGGAAAGAATTGTGAAGCAAAAGAAAAGTAAAACACGGAATGGGTGTTTGAATACAGATATTTTTCAGTTGTAATGCAAGATATTATCATTAACATATTTTCCGATAGAACAATTTTTAAAAGTAAATAGGTTTCATGCATGTTTACCGGTGCATTTTGTAGTCTTCGGTGGTAGTATTTAATAGTTGACATTTGACAACAAGTCGAAGTTTTTCAAGTATGTCTTTATTGATTCTATAGTGTAGCTGCTTGATTTTGTCAAGTTAAATGTTGACATTTAAATTCTTGCCCATTATTTCATGGTAACCTTCTGAAGATGCACAATATCTGCAAGCCGGCCGATCAATAATGACAGAATAAAATTGTTTGGAACATTATATGTGATCAATCTGGGTTATATCTCGTCTCACAAAACATATTGGGAATGTCTGAGAGCCGCTCAACATCAAAACACATGTGGATTGTTGACATATGGACCTAAATCAAATATGAGGTGCGGAAATAAAATAATAAATCTACTTGATTTGTATCTTGTCCATAGATACTGATGTTATATAACGATTAAATGAAGCTCCGTATTTACCATTACTCAAAGACCAAATTATTACAAATAAATTGCGAGGAATTTTGTCATTTTCGGGGCGGGGGGAATGAATAGGCTCTCGTTTCGAAATGTATTAGTTCTAGATTTATTAAAGTATATATCTCATTTCTATTTTAAAATGACACATATGTGAGAGAAAATTTCGCATATTGAAATGCTGGATTATGGAAACGTCTCGGGAGGTCGGAACAAAAGAGAACGAATCAGAACAATCTCAAGTATTTCGTTCCAATATGCCCATAATGCGATACGATAATGGTGATGCACTAGCACAGCACACTTGACAAGAAATTAGGTATTATTGTCAGTTATAATATGTGTTCTTCGTGATCGCTGTTCACAAACAACAATGTCGAAGTCTGGGTCCAGCCTGTTAATGCCCAACTCATTAGTCGATCTAATTACCGATAACAAGTTTATTCCTAATAAGAATAACAAATAAATTGCATGTTGAAATCACAATCCCGCCAAAAAAGATCCCCTTGCAGCTCGTCTGCTACTGTAAACTTTATTAGTCTTCAATCACCACCCCTCTCGTCTGCTTTAATCAGATTTGTAACTCGGTCCTTTTCTTCCCCAGTCGTAAGAATCGGCTGCTTCTTGACAATACTTCTCAAACTTGTCACCGCGCTAATGCTGCCGCTATCGAGATTTCTTCCGGTAAACTGGTGTGCATTACGGGGCTGAGAAAACCCAGGATGCCGGGGCCTATTTTCTATTAGAATTCAACGAATTGCCATCTCCTTAAGTACACGAAAACACGACCAAGAAAGGAAATTAATAACAAATGGTTAAGAGTGGGGTGAAAATCGTGTATTGCCGCTGCTTAATCGAAGAAACTGTCAATTCGAATTAAGTGTTAAGTTTTATTGTGAATAACTCATCGCTTTTATGTTTCATGCTATTATATAAAGACATCTTTATTTGTTTGTGCCTATTACAGTAAAGGTAAAAATGATTCTGTTTTCTTTGTAGTCCCAAATGGTCATGAAGCTGAAGTAAAAATTGAACCAAATACAGCTGACATGAATGTAAGTTTCAACTTTAGTGTGTACTTTACAATGTAAGTTTCAACTTTGGTGTGTACTTTACAATGTAAGTTTCAACTTTAGTGTGTACTTTACAATGTAAGTTTCAACTTTAGTGTGTACTTTACAATGTAAGTTTTAACTTTAGTGTGTACTTTACAATGTAAGTTTTAACTTTAGTGTGCACTTTACAATCTTCTATCAATACCGTAGACTTAGGGGAATTAATGTATTGAACATTATCATTTCTCTGTTTCCATGTTAGGAAAATGAATTATCTGTCTATTAAGAATCCATTGCTTAATTAGAGATTAAAATGTATTTCTACAGATATGGTATCAAACCCAACCAAGACCAACGAAACAAGCTAGAGCCGAAAATGGAACAAATGAGGCTCAAACCATGCCCCACACACTGATAATAAACAATGCACAAATGTACCCCTCTGGCGTACCAACAAATCTTCCTCCAAATTATAATGCTCATTTTGTTACCACAACGACAACCATTTCCGGGGATGTTATAAAACCCGGGGTCGGAGTTGAGTACACTATCGCATCTCCGGCAGTTGGCACCGTGGCCAATTCCGAATCTCAAAGCAATACAACTAATTTTCCCACGACATTAGGTAAGTCATTTTCCCTTTGACTGTCGTCTGTGTCTTCAAATTATTTTTGGCAATGTTTTAATTTCATTATATAACCGTGTTGTGCCTATCTGTGTTTATGGTTGATATATATTTTTTGTAAAAGTGGTTTAGATGTCTAGTAGATTAAGACACTAACTTTATAACGTAGATGAAATAACTAACTGAATGAGAATTTTTTAAGATCTATATTGTATTTAACATTTGTGGAATTTTGTGCATATTGTTGCATATACGATATAACATTCTATGTCAAATAGCATATCTACTAAGCACGGTTTTTTCCTCTTGTATCTGTGCACGCCATGTTGGAATGATTGCCTCGATAACTGTAAAGTTAGTTATTAGTGATGATGAAAACTCGAACAATACTACAGTCAACATTGGTTATCTCGAAGTTATGGCAAAACATGTGCAAGATAGAACATGGGTAGTTACAGTGACGAGTTTCTGTGTTAGGGTTAACATTGCACGTTTTATCCGACTTCGAGATATTCAAGTTTAATCATATTTCTTATGTGATGGATAAACTTTAATTTTAAAAATTTGAGGTCACCAACTGGGAACAGAAATTAGTGTAAATTCACAGACTCAGGAATTGAAACCAATTGTGGTTGCCGTGGCAACGGAAGCACAGCCACCCGTGCAACACGAACAATTTCAAGAAGGTACTGCACTTCTCTCTGAAATGTTCTCTTAGCTCAGTGTTTTTCCTGGTAGAAATCGTTTTAGCACAAGTTTTCTTTTTTATCTTATAAACGCTATCCTTTTGGTTTTTGAATTAGGAGTACGGTCTTACCCTAAAAAGAAAAAAATATATAGACATAGACGTATTTATGACAACAGGTTTTGAAAATACATTGATAAGAACAACTTGAAATGTAATCTCAATTGACGAGGATAAAATTTAACTTAAAAGTCTTAGCCCTCGACTAGTTTTCTTCCTTTTCCATCAAACAAACAGTTTAAACTAAGCCACATTTCCATATATCAAGGAGTAAGTAGTGAAAAGTAATTGAAGACTTGAAAGTTGATAGATTACTTTTAAGCTTGGGGTAAAATACAGAACCAATTTGTTGTCTCGGAAAGAAATTGAATGAGAAAATTAAAATACTGTCTTTTTTTCTTATATAAGACAATTACAAATCGGGTCTTCATTAGCATAAAGAATAAACAGGTGTTAATTCATAGAATTCTAATTTTCGTGAGATATTTTTTTTAAAAGAATTTGAATACAAAAACTTTCATTTTTGGTGTTTTTCCATATCAATGTTCGCTGATTTGCAAAATTGCCAAAAAAGACCAAAAAGTGAAACAGAAATTATACCCTTTCTTCAGAAGTACGAGTCAATATGATATCAAATTATCAACCTGTCTATCAATAGGAAACGAAAAATAGGAAGAATTATTCAATCAAAAAAGGCCATTGAATAACACTAACTCTGTCTGTCTCTCTCGGATTTCGGTTTTCCCATTAGGGCTTCCACTTATGAATTGGTCATTTGCATGACCGCTCCTAATCAGGCTTGTTGCAAACCCCCAATAAATACACCACCAAATAAAAATAAGTCATCCTTATGGGATTAGTCCAAATGTAACGTGCTATCCATATGCATTAAATCACGACTCATTTGATTAGCTTTGTCATATGAGAGAAACGTTAGGCAAATATTTCAGGATGTCATTTGTCTGCTCCCAAAATTTATTTCGTCTGACCAGAAATTATTTTTGGAAAGAAAGAAAACCTTTTCTGTTTTGCAAGATTAACGTCCAGGGAATTTGTTTTTACATTATTTATTTCCTACCACTTTCGCACATTCCTTTAGATTTCTTTCGGAGTACATATAGATAGAATCTTTCGTTTAGATTTTATACAACTTTTAAAACATATGACTTTATTTCCTGTATGATATAAGTACAGAAATTCACATTTGAATATCACAAAATAACATCAGAATATTGTATGAAAAATATGATATTTAAACTTTGGATGGATAGATTGGTTGCATCAGGCATCTTTCCTCACTATAGATAGCTTCTGTCTGTATTATGTATATATATTGTATATTGTGCATTGTGCTGTCGTGTTTTCTAGTGAAATATAAGTGTATTCCTTGCATGTTGTTGTTACCCTTTTTGCAGCAACCAACAACACACCAACTTCATCATCAACACCAACCATCAACAATAATAACAACACCCCTCCCCCCAAGGTGGGCTCCCCCAGCTCAGGGGGTGGGTCTAACAACCTGACAGAGCTTAAGCCCGTTCAACCCACTATGTCCCAGTCTTCTTATACACCGTTGCCATCGTTTTCGGGACAGTTTTCAAGTAAGCATGCCCTTTTTTCTTTTTCGGTTTGTAGATTTTTTTTCCTTTTTTCACCATCATTAGAAATTCGTTTTTTTTTTTTTACCTCATCTTCATTTGAAAAATCATTCACCTTCTTCAAATTTGGTTTCTTTTCTTTTTGCTCTCTTTGCTTCCTTTTCCCGGAAATTTTGATAAGCTTAATTTGTTATTATATTCTGGATTTCACAGTTTATTTCATGGAAACGTTTAATTGATACCGATAAATTCAAAGATAAAATTATAATTTACATTTATTTCAAAAACACGAAACGAGTAAAAGAAAGAAAAGAAACTTTTATTAGAAAATTAGCTAGCTCAGGATTCTGTATTAGCTTTCACGCCTACCCAGAGTGCAAATTTTTTTTTTCATTCGCATATTATTTCCGACTTAATGGCTGCATTAAATCCAAATACGAAACTACTAATACTAAACCCAATGTATGCTGAAGAAGCTTTAATTTACACAAATATAATGTATTTTGTCAATCTTAAAGTGGCTATTTGCTTTAATTTCTTTTGAATAAATAATTTTGAAAAAAAAGACGTGCCAAGCCCACCAAAGTTGGTGCCAAGAAATAATTATGTCATTATGGGGTACCTAGATAGACCAGAAAAACATCTTATTTTCATAGCACAGTCAAAAGGAACAAAAAGAGATAGTGATTTCCATTGTTAGATAGAGCTATCTGATATTCAATAGCGAACCACAACATAATACGCCTAGAATTTGACACATCAAAATTCACTCGCAAGGCATCATTTT
>NC_079167.1:67172816-67227816 GCF_947568905.1 Ostrea edulis
TAGTGTTAGCACCATTCGCCAATCGATACCACAATTGCGAACAGGATAACTCTGCTCGTTCCTTGATAAAATCACCATTCTCCGGAATCCTCAGCGATATTTCTCTCTCTCCGGGATCGGATAACTCAACAACGAAGTCCCATCCGAGTCAGATACTCAAAACCTCTACGATTAGACCGAAATCAGATCACTTTATTTCACAATTCAATTTAATCTACTCTGCTGTGGAGGTCCCTAAATAATTGTGCCCGATGGAATACTGAGCTGTAAATGATGATGTTGTCGACAACATCAGATAAAAAATTCTGCGGATCTCGTCTGTATCATTTTTCGCACATTTTGTCATCGTCAGACGATCCTCTTCATCTCTAGAAACGCAAACAGCTGAAAACAGCGCATCATCGGGCAAATTTTCTGCATCAAACTTGTAATGTAGGAAATGATTTATTTTCTCGTTTTATAAACAATGTGACATTAAAAAGAACAAGGCCAATTTGCAAAGGAAAATTCATCTCAGCAGAGAAAAATAAAGTTTGTGTTGTTGGGACTGCATTGTCCATGCTTTCTTTGATTGTCCCATGTCTTATCTAGAATTCCTCTCAGGTTGTATTTAGATGTGCAGTCATCGGTTTATCTTCTAACATCTCTATTCCTTTTGTGCTGGCTATTTGCCACTCTAGTATGTCCTTTCAGAGTAACAAAGTAGAGGAATTCGTCACCGGGGTCTATTCTCTTCGTTATCGGTCATTCATAAGACAAAGCAGACGACAAATTATCGGTCTCTGTCACGCCAGAAATGGTTCCTTCCCGCGAGGGCGACCCCATTGCATGTCCGTACTGATAAATAAGCCCACTGATAAATTAAACCTATTAATACAATTTTTTGTCAAAACAGAAGAAAAGAAACGGAATGCTATTGTTTAACGTTCGGTTGTGGTATTGATAAATAACGATTTGGTGGTGATAACCGTTTTATGGTATAACGTGATGTTATCGTTCATTTTTTTCACGAAGGCCTTTTTTGTGTTCATGGAAAAAAAGTTTTGAGTGAATCATTTCTTTTCAAAACTGCAGATAATTGTTTGAAAGTCCTACTGAATGAGTGCATTAGTTTATGAAGGTTTTCTAATTGAATCTTCGTGATCTGTTAAATATGTTTAGCAAACCTTATCATAATCCACCATTCATCTTAAAACATCCGTATTGTTACATTGTTTTACAGTGCATTACTATCATAATTGAAGTGTCGTTTGCATATATATTGTAATTTTTCTGTTGTGAGATGTATGTAGATGCATGAATGAACGTATGGTTTCCAGTATTTGTGAAAAACACGTGTATATTGTGAAACTTTCTCTTTCCTTCATATCTTCTGACTGAGGTGTCACACAGTGTATGAAAAATTAATACCCGAAAGATGATACGTGGGGATGGTACACATCTTTTTCAAAATTGTCAAATCTCGTGTTAATCATAAAAGTTTCTAGAAATGTCTTTCCGTTTGTGAATAAATAATTCATAGATACACCTTAATGAGGTATTCCGCATTTGGAATGCTATTATCTTAATTTTCAGATCAATACATAGAGAAATAGAGTATCCATCAGCATATATTCTCTATCTCCTCATCCCTTTGTAAATCTTGTAAATTTCTCATGCTTTTCATCTTCTTCACGTTTTATAAACTCTTGCTTCCAATCATAGAGTATATAGTTACAGTTTATTAGTTAACCAATACTTAAAGATCACAAAACTGCATTTTGCATTCCTGTGTTAATTAACAATCTACCTGACTGCTTACCTGTGTACCTGTACTTATTGCAGGTGGTGAATACTATAACGCTGCCGGGACAGCCCCCTACACCCAGTACCAGACTGCGGCGTACCCCGCGGATCCAGCCTGGACCATGAGATACACCACCCCTACAGGTATTCTAAGTAAGTCCTTCATGAGACAAAATCAGCTTAGAATATTTTCTAGACGGAAATAAATTTTTTAGAATTAATTAAATCAGTTAATTTAAAAAAAAAAAGTATAATGCTTTGGGGGGGGGGGGGTGAGGGTGTTTTAATTGAATAAATGGGGGGAAATGCATGACAATAGCGTATTTATGTAGCATCAAGCAAACTTCACCTAAACAAACTGGTGAAACCGTTGCTTAATGATCGCTCTACCCATCTTCGTATCCTATTATTCAAAATTTGCTTCTGTTTCCACAAGAGAAAATGGAAATATAATTAATGTTCATGATATCATAGTAATTTTTGTGAATAACCATAACATATCTTTTTCAGATACGCCATATTACTACCAAACTCCAGTCTCAGGTAGGAACGAACCGAACACAACTGTGGCTGCTTCAGCAAGTCCATCCAAATCATAACAGCATGTGCATGTGAAAATCTTAATGGACATCAGCTTATGATCGTATCATAAGCACTGTGCTTTAAAAAATTTGTCGGACCATTTAAGACTATGGATTTACAACTCGGCATTGTATTAACAAAGTGGATATTCTCTAAGGGCATGTTACATCAAAGATATATATTTTTTGCATTGTGACAAGGTTTGAAGACAGAAGACAGATTTTAAACATCAGTAAAATTGTTTTATTGTTAAATGCAAACCAATGATAAGAGTGAAATCATATTTTTGAAATCAAAGTGGATATTTTACTTTTTGAGGGTATATTGTGATGGGTGTATGGACTTTTGTGTGTGTGCGGACAGGTTGTATGTTGAACGTATCAGCTGTAGATATATCCATATGTTTATATCTAATTTTCATAACTATTCTATGTTTTATATCCCTTTTTGAGATTATACTTTGTATGATGAGAACTATTTTTGGGAGCGCTTCTGGTGAAACTGAGGATCACCTGAGAGGTTGCTAGTTGTCATATATTGGCAGACATTTTAGCTTCGTAATGTTCATTTTGGAATCATTATTCAATCTGAAATAGCACAGAAATGCTTTTCAAATTTCTTTAATCAACATAAGAACGTTTATCATCAGGAACATTTGAAATTATTTTTTCAGTAATCCATTTATCACACTTTTCATTCTTTTTATTATTATTATTTTTTGTGCAATATAATCATCTGACCAGCAAGTTGATCGTCATTAAATGTAATTTGAATACAAGTTTCTTTTCAGTATTAGTGTACTGATTTAATTACGCATGCTCAGCCCAATTCGATTGAAATACTTTTAAGAAGTTCTGAGATTTGCTCAACAAACAATCAGAAATATAAAAGATTTTACAATTATGCACTACACAACTCATGGTAAAATTTATACATGAATATTGTATGTGTGTACTTCAAAGCAGATGCTTTATTTTCCCCCAACGCATTAAGCTTTGATGATTTGTGGGTAACAAGTTTGTAAGAATACTTTTAACCAAAGAAAAAGAAATATGCGGACATTTGTAATGTTAAAAGAATCTTTGAAATCCTTGCTCCCTGTTGAATAAGGCACGAAGCGAACGAGTGCTATAAAATCTATATTGTATATTTTTTAACTTGTACATATTTATATATATGTATTTCGTCAGGGTACACAGAAACCCTGTGATATTAAAATGATATACCATGACAATGAGTGACGATGTAATGTCGTCATGATGGACAGGTGTCATTTGTTTTGTTTCCTGTCCTCTGTCAGAATACAGGCAAAACGAAAGAATCTCTTTTTAATCGTATTTCAAAACTCATCAATCCTAGATATAGATAATACAATATCATGAAATGTTTGAGTTTGAAAAATAAAATTTTGTTACATTTAGCCTTGCTTTCCTTATTTGTATTTTATTATTTTAAAAAGCCTTAGAAGTTTGAATCCAAGGCAAAATGATAAAAGATCGTTTGGATAAGTTTTTTGTTTCCATTATATTGGATGAGAATATACTAGATTATCATCTCTAGTAAGTGGTGCTTGTGAAAAGATGTACCATAGCGTGGTCAGGACTGATTCACGATTTTCCCCAAAATTTTGTTTTTCACTTTTAATGATCAAAATCTACTGTCTATAATGTGTTTAAAAGATTTCACATAAAAATTATGGTTATACAATATCACAGAAGCTCATTCTAGAGAGTTTATTATTTGTTTTGTAAACAAAGATTGCAGTGTTATTGTTTACGAAATTTTCAAAGAAATGAATATCGATCTAAGTTTATTATATCTTTTACATTTCAAGCATTCTTAGGGTAAAATGTGTCATTTAAAAGTTAAAATTTGTGATGCTTTATATTACGAAATTAATATTTCACTGGTTTGTTTGTATACATAAAAAGACTCGAGTCTTTGTTTACATAACACAGATTTAAGGCTAAAATATTGCTTGGGTCAAAATTTTGGCTGTCAACATTAAATGGGTTATATTTTTAATGTTTAACATCAAAAATGCAAAATATTCTTTCCAAAAATCATGAACCAGTCCCTTTAAAGGGGTTTTGTTATGGGGGGGGGGTTGGGAGGGGGGGCTAAGTTTTATATTTTTGGCGGGAAAATCAATGAAGAAATGATGCTTTCTTTATCACCTTAAGATCAGAAAGGGAGCCTTTTACAATTACTGAACGACAAAAGTTTCCACATCATTCCTTGTTATCTTCCACCAGATAGGTACATCTAAGAAACCATGTTATATATTTATCCAGCGTCTGTAAAACCTTGCTGAAAGCTGCTGTTATTTGAAGAAAAAGGCATATTTTGAGGAAAATACGTCCCATACGCAGATGCTTTATTGCTTCAAGTTTTCAGTATGTCAGAAAAGAAAATACTTTTGATTAGAATAGACAATATACTACCAGTTGGACAGATGACATGACTTAAACGTATTATTTTTCACAAAGGTTTAAGAAGCAAACATTTAAAGTATCAATAAGATAGAAGAATATATAAAGAAAATGTATGCAATGTACACGATCGAAACATCCTTATTTATGGACATGCAATTTGATTTCAGTGTTAGTTTGGAGCACTGAGGAATTGATACCAAATACTCTCTGATAAGTAACAAAGAACACGTGTTCTGAATTGAAATATTAATCATTAAATATGTCTTCAGAAGACCCCGGATGTGATACTGAAGTATTTATAATAACACCTGTCTCTAAACTTATAACTTAAAATGCAAATTCTAGGGTAGAATTTTTATTTTCAATAGTTAATAATTTAAATAGAATGACACTTGTCGGTATCGATTTTCTTCTCTCTTGGTAATATACTAATTAGCACACTGAGCGATAACAGCTTTGACGAAATGGATGCTGGTAGATTCAGAAACAGATATTGAATTCGAGGTGTGAAAAGAATTCTGTAGACAGTCAGTAACCTAACAAGTGTTTTCTCGAGAAAAAGAAAGAAATAGACAACATTTCACGTGACGCCTTTTATCCAATGAAAGAGAATCATTCTAATATGAAGCAATATATATTTATATTATACATATATATATATATATATATATATATATATATATATGATTCAATTCTTTATTAAGTTTTATTTACAGTTTATCTTCATATACATGTAATAATACAATACACACGTGGAAGTGGTGCATTTAAAGAAAAATAGAATGTACATGCGTACACTTATGAAAATAAGTAGTCAAACATTGAAATCATTTCTTAGTTTTATCATATTGAAAATATACTTTCCATGGTTAAACATATCTTTATAGTTTACAGCATTAAACAATGATGGCTTCTGATAATATTCTTAATAAATTTTTTACCATAATCCGTGTATACCGGACAGACCAATATTATAGGGTTATTGAACTTATATTGGTGAATATTGGCACGAGTTGGCTGTGAAAATGCAAAGTTAGCGTTCAATAAATTCTCAGGATATTGAACGCTAACATTCTCTAGATTTTACGCAGATTTTATATTAGACTATTTATTAGCTATATAATAAAAAAGTAATATTCATCTTCAACACTGTTCATACATGAATAACAGCATCTTTTTGTTGTATCTACCTGTTTCTGTAGCCAAATTATGCGAAGAAATGAAGATAGATAGATAACAAAGAAATGAAAGGGAATTACCAACCAACCAATCAGAGACCAAAACTACCAATACTTTGCAGTCGTTAAAATCCCCTTTATGATTATGATACCGGTATTCGATGTGGTTTAAATCATGACAGATGGACGTATTTTTCGGTTGTCTAAATGAATATTTAAAAGCAGAGATTTAAAATGGTGTACAACAGCGTGCATTATAGGCATTTCAGAGAACAAAATGGAGAAAAAGATTTGTTTTCCTTCAAAATACCAAACTATGTACAATATTGCACTCTATACGGCTCTTGGTCATTTTTACAGTTTCTTGTCTAAATCCGTATTTACCAAACTTTAACTTTTACAAGATTTATATGTCCAAACTAAATCCTCTGTCAAATATTTTTTTCTAAACTAAATTTACATTTTTGCACCCACGAACCAGAAAAAGTCACTCACAATAAAGATGATTCCACCAGTATGTAGATGGATCAACAAAAGAAATGAATGGCTTTCTTGAAACGTCAATTGGTAGGTGCAGATATCCCAGAATACGTTTTGATATCAGTATTATGGCTATGGTACAATCGCGACAGTTTTCATTTCCTTGGTTTTAATCTACAACAAAAATGGCGAAAATCAAACTGCAACGAAAATAAGGTTGTACATGTAAACATTATTCTACATAAAGGCGGTAATATAATGATTGGTAAATGTCCTTTGACTTTTAAAGATTCTTGGAATGAAGTAAAATCAATGCGCTCATACAAATGAATCGTTTTGATATTGTCATCCTTAAGGTCTCACTTCACTACATCAAATGATGGATGAAAAATTAAGAATATCGTTAATGACAAGATTCATGCATGTGATTAATCGCGTTTTATGGAAGCGAGTACAAATGTAGAAGACAGATTTGGCTTTGTAGAGGGTGCATAGTTCAACACTCACGTCGATTTTTGGTTTCTAAACGCATCAAAATGATAATTTTGGGAAAGAGAAAACGTTGCTTGCACCAGGAAGAAAAGGTTTTATAATACCATTGTATTTTAATTGTGAAAAATAAGATCTACAACACTTCCTTTTAATTTTCGTGTTCCAAAGAAAACCTTTTAACCTCCCAAGAAAAGGACACTGTAAAGAGGGGACGTTACGGGGTTTTTTTTTACGAATACGAGGGCTGTTCGATATATAATGTGTATTGTACGATATCTCAAAAGCATTCGACTCAAATAGTGAAATGAACATTACATCCCTTCAAAGTATTCTCCGCGGTTTGAAATACATAATTTCAATCTCTGAATACATTTCTGAAATGCGTCACAGTATGCTGATTTAGGTAGACCTCTGAGACAAGGGCTTGTCGGGACTTGTAACGACGACCAGATAAGAACATTTTAAGTTTTGCAAAAAGGAAAAAGTCGCATGGGGCTAGATCTGGAGAATATGGTGGGTGTGGCAAAACGGTAACCTTCGACGACTTCAAAAATTGCTTCACAAGCTTAGATGTATGTAATGAAGCATTATCATGAAGTAGTCGAACATGCCTAAATCCAGACACTGGGCGTCGTTTATGATATTTCTCGAGCTTTTTTAGTAAAACATCTCGGTAATACCGACCTGTAACACCTTTGCCGTTCGGCACCGGAAATTATACGGATATACCATCACATGAGAAGAATATGCAACAAAGAACCTTCTTTGTGCTTATGGTTCTTTTGGCAATTACAGGCCTTCTACCGTGTTTAGTTAGCCATATTTTGTTTCCAGTTTTTCTTACTGGTTCGAAATGAACCTATGTTTCGTCACCAGTAACAATGTTTTCAAATTGTCTCTGATTGAATTTGGGAAACATTTTGAGCAATTGCTTAACGGTTTGTACTCGTACCCGTCTTTAGTCATCTGTCAAGGTATGCGGTATTCATCTGGCAGAAATCTTTCGTTCTTTCAAAATGAAATGTACCCGCGATAGCTATATGCCAACAGCTTTGGCAATATTACGAATCGTGTATCTGCCATCACTTTCAATTATTTCCCCGACTTTTGCCTTGCCTGTTACAGTCACAGGTCGGCCAGATTTTGCTGCATCTTTGACGGACTCTGTGCCAGTCAGAAATTTCTTTCCCCACTGTCTTATAAGATACCTTATCAGACCCATAAACTTTCCCCAATTCAGTAAAAAAAAAAATCTGCTTTACCGAATGACCGAGTTTTGTGCAAACTTTTAAATAAGCTCTAATTTCTTCAATATTCTTAACCCGCGTCTCAACTATTTTTACAACAGTAGTCAACGACTGGCTCTATTGAAATTACTATATGATTAAAACTATGTGGAGCTGAAGACTCGAGTTTATACTGTTGGAAAGGTATTGAATGGAGCTATTCAAGAGCATCATCATACACGAAATCGTGCAAAGCGTTATCGCACTGTGGTACAATACACATTACATATCGAACAGCTCTCGTAATTGCGTGGACCCTGATGTCTTCGCAGAAAATATGTTTAAGCAAGATTAAATCGAATGTTATGGGGAAGTTACCTTGCGCATATACAAGTGTACGTTTATGAGAATCGGGATTCGCCAACGTACCTTAGCTTGATGACGCGACCTTTATTCATATAGATGGAGTTTAAAAGGGTAACACGTGACCGTGCACATGAGGGAAAATTCAGCTTGTTTACCAGTAATGGTAATGTTTTATAAACAATTGTCAACATATTTTTAAGTGTCCTATATGGTTTGTGAAAAACAAAAACGATTATGTTATGGAGTCTAATTTGTTTATTTAGAAATACATGACAAAATATTCACCCCAGCAAAGCTCAACAAAATTAAAGTGGACATCATTTGATAAGTTATTGAGCTATTGAAATGAAAAATGACAGTCAAACTTGTGAGCATCAATATTGTGTTGCCTTTCATCAAGGTATGAAACTAGGACGTTATTATCCAGACCAGATTGCGTCACCTGTTGAATTTGAACTTTAACAGATTAAAATGTAAATATGTTAAAAGAGTATTTATAGAATTTAAATAGTTTCATTGTTGTTGATATCTGTATTAATATAGGGAGGTGACCATTCTACATTGATCCAGTGCCTTTTTATGGGATTCGAAACTGTGACTGTGAGATGTATGATAGTTTGGCTTCTAGGCGGGCAATTCTACTTTCACTTTAAATGGTAAGTTGAAAAGAGCATGCTTCATCTTTGATGTAAAATATCTCGAAAAGGAATCAAGGACCCTATTGCAAATTTGGCCTTGTTGGAAAGGTTAGGATTTTTGCTGAAAATTGAAATCTGTCATTATACTGGGAATTTTTTTTTTTAATCACGAGGGGTTGAAAATGGGTATATTTTCCTCATTTTTGTTGATTTGTTTTACTTCCAGGATGGCAGGTGCCTGAGTCTACCTCAACCCATTTCCAGGCTAGCAGTAGATGTCATGATGAACCTTTAAAATCTTTCACATGTGTACTTTCAAGAAGCATATACATTATTTTTGAAAATTGGTTGCCATGGTAATAAAGTCTGAAAATTAAAACATGGGCTCCTGAAGGCGAATTTTCCTCCATTTCCTGGTAGTTTGAGACCTTAAGATCCAAATCAAATACATGTTTGAAGTTAAAGCTACAAATAGTTCATATCCATTAATATACATTGTATACCATTACAACTCTAGCAACAAGACTTATGATAATAAAATATTTGCATGTTTCAAGACTAAAAAGACTTGTTTTAAAACAAATTTTATTTCAACCTAGAATACGGTATTAGGTTTCTGTTAGAAGCACATGCCTATTGATTCACGTATTGCAGTCCTGTCTAAAGCACAACTTGTTCTTATTGTTAAAGAATAGAACAGCCAGCCAGATGTAATGGCCTAATCATTGTCTTATCAACGACCATTTTATTCATATATGTGTCAAATTGTTTTTCAATGTATATTTTCATCCAATTGCATATATTTCCAATGATATTTAGCTCTAGGAGCAATAGTAGGACTATGAATGTCCCAAAGATACTGAAACTGATTTATTTGATTAAACGCCCATTTTTGCATACAATGGCGTTGTACACGAAAATTCATATACAAATATCATATATAGCCTACAGTGTATAGATATAACAGTTACGTTTAAACAATGTGTTAAAGTTTCTAAAATAGTAGGTTTTTAACTTTTGTTCGAAAACATCCAGAAATTGAGATATGCCTTTGAAGTTTCTTACACACTCAAAACTACACAAATAAGCACTGAAAGATTTTTTCATCGTGATTTTCAAAAAATTATGAATGTGAGCTAGATATTATTAGTTTAAACAATATTTATTCGTAAATAATTCGATAATGTTTACAAACAATGTCTTGTACATGAAAGATATTATTGTACATGCATAACAAATTGAGATTAGTTTCAGTGGCGGATCTAGAGGGGGTTATGGGGTCTGGATCCGCCATGAGTATCCTAACAAAGCATATCCTGTCATTATCATCTGTTATCATTTGAAATTCAACAAAATAGAAAACAAAATTGTCAAGTGGAAAATCGTTTAAGATGTTCAAGGATATAAAATCATTAGAATATTCTGGACATTTTCCCGTTTATACAAGGCAAAATAATAAAGAAACAATACCCTTCTCGTTTTGAAAATTTAAAAGAAGGAAGTCAGTTTCATTCTTAAAGAAAAGTATGCTTAACGCGATATGTTTAATCAAAATGCATTATATGGTACAAGATATTCAGTCTTTGACTTTGAAAATTTTTAACCTACGTCCATATACATATATGTGTTCTTTGACAATAATAAAGTATTTCTATTTTTAAATATTTTTATATATCTTTATTACTTTTGTACATACATCAAAATCTTTAGGGGCTCTAAAGAGAGAGGTGGGCTTTCGGCTATTGTAGAATGGCACACTTCGTCAAGTATTGAGGAACTAATGCAAAAATATCATAGCGAGGCAGTTACAAAAAGCAAGGCAACGAATGTATCAATACTCTGTATCTTATCTACGTATATTTAGGTACAATATCAGATGGCAGTGTCGTATTTTCCCCCCTTATTTTGAAAGAATTAGATTCATCATCATGCCTTTTATAAAAGTTAAGTGAAGTCCACATTATCAAAAAATAAGGAAATGTTTCTAACAAACGACATGCCCACAAAACAAACTAATAATGTACATGCATTTCAAGCAAAATTTCCAATTGCGTGCTTGACGCAGGTACTCCATGCAAGTGAAATAATTAATTTTGAGTTTTATTCCCAAAATATTTTTTTTATTTGCTTGTCCTTTTCCCCCTATGAATTGCTCGGTATATTACAACAACTGTGTTTAGTAGATTCCATCCCATATCACTATCAAGATTTATATACACAATGCATGAAACCTAATTCATTACTTCAGTAAACAATGTTATTTCACGCCCAGTAAAACGTTAAACAGACTCACACTTTAGTGATCAAGATACATGTAGTTGGTTGAATAAGTGTATTGGCTATGCTATATCAAGTTCACGTATATATACAAAGGTACCATACAGTTTTTCACACTCTAATCAGATAACAAGACATCGAATGCAGACTGAAGTCAGAGATACTGGTAACACAAGAATTGAGAATAGTACAAATGTATACATGTATCGTTATTTTGGTGATTTTTACCCAAAACCGTAGCAATGATCTGTAAAATAAAAATCCCAGAGAGATAACAGATAATACAGATAAATAGGAAATCAAAACGTTTAATGACGACCTGTTATTTTCGTGTTGGAGTCGTTCTGTGCTTCGATGTGACAGCAAGTGGGACAGTCAAATTCCTTTTAAAGATAAACACAAAGTTACAGTCATATAGACTTGGCAGGCATTTGCACGATAAAGAACCCTCACTGTTACAGCCCTGGGCGCCATGCATGGTTCTCAATTTGTGACATTTCATCTACAGCTATAGATATGTAGGTCTCTGGGAAAATATCGGGTTAGACCTCTGTCCTAATATTTACCCCGAGAGCCACGGATCTGCAGCCACTGCATCTACACGAGTTAAAACAAACACATGTAATATACTCCGTTTTTATTGCATCTTTTGGATTTTCCGCAAGTACACAAACAAGCATATGCCCTTGTCTTCATTAATGCTATAACAAATCGTAAGTTAATAGTAAGAATAGATTTCCATAAAGAGTGAACATTTCTGTAAAAATACATAGTCCAGTCAAAATAGCCCAAAAAATGCCGAACCGTGACAAAATTGCAACAGAATTTTTGTTATTATAAATCAAATCTACATGTATCGAAGTAACATATATAAAAAAATCTAATGATTTCTGACTTGGGGAAATATTATAAATTATCATACAAAGTTTTCGTATTTCAAAAGAAAAACCACTGAAACCAAATTTGGATTAATTAGGTTATGGTACATATTTCATGATTCATTATAACATACATGTTTTATCGTTGATGTACTTTAAGAGAAATATTTTACTGTTAGAATATTTCGTTTTTAACTATGAATTAAATAGACTTTTGTGAATTTCGTGATTAATCCGAATTTTCTCTGTCAATATACAATAACGGACAAATTTTGTGCTGAATAGTTTAACAATTGAAATTACCCAATATCTTGTTCTAAACACACATATTTTCTTCAAATATATTTTATTATAACATCAAATAAATAGCAATTGCAAAAACATTTAGACATTGTGTAAATGTATCAGTAATCTGAATTTCCTCTGCAAAATGAAAGTATTCAAAATACGCTTTTTAAAATTTCATCAACTATGATGTCTTCTATTACGTCAAATCTTAATTAACACTGTTGTCAAAGTATGAAAATGCATCTGAAATCCTGTGTGAAACACAGGGCCAGGTTTAAGAGAAGTAAAAAGTTGCAAGGAATACAATAAAAATATGTTCAAACCAAGAATATTACCAAACTGATGATACTTTGCATAATATTCCAGAAACTTGCAGTATACACCTTCAATGGTTTTAGTACCACAAGATTAACCTCGTTTTAGACGAGGAAACAAGTTAACCTTCTGCAGAAGAGGGAAAAAAACCCATAGCTGAACAATACATGTAGCCAATGTTACGTTCAAAATACTAGCAGCTACGTAATGCTAGATATATGCACATGCGTGTAATGCTACTAATTTAGTTGAACAGACGTCTAGGCTGGCTCAAAGTAGGGATAGCACTAAGCGTTCATTCATACGATACGTTCAATAGGCCTAGAAAGAAATCCAGCTTAGATACGATCTTGAATGCCATCTTGTTATAAGTATAAATATTACTATTAACATTCACTCCATTTTTCCTTTAACATTTTTCCTGAAACACGAGGCTTTTGAAGTAGGTCAATCACTGAGTATGATTGGACTTACGGTCTACACGAAGGCTAATACCGCGTATTAAAAGCATTTAAAATTATTAAAGTGTACAACGTGAATATAAGAAATATATTTCAGTTTTTGAAAGTATATTTATACACAGGCACTCGACGTTTTAAATATCTATAATATCTATGTATGGCTAACAACACATTATTATATAATGTGCTTTAGTGCCAATAAAGAATTGAATTGAATTGAATTGAAATAATAAAAAATTGTGAATATTATGTTTACAGAAAGACAATTTTTTTAATTATAGATATTTTTAAAACGTCGAGTGCCTGTGTATTTATAAGAAGCAGATACCCCAAGTCTTTTAACACTAAACGCGCCGTGGGGAGTCTTGAGGTGGGGGGTGGGGGGGGGTGTGTGCCCGTGAATGCAAACCGCTAATTCAACTCATTCTATATAAGTGGTCACGTATAATCACGTTTCAAGGCTTGCAATTTTATACATAGAGCGTTGAAAAAATTAATGCGCAACTTCATGAAAAGATTTCCTTGACAGTCAATTTTTCCAGTTACATGGCTTTAGCGAGACTGCTATTTAAACTGTTCTCGGAGAACAAATGATTTTTTATTGAATTATTTTACTGTTTTGAGATGTACAAATCAATTTTCAAATTATTTAAGTATAAATAGAAATTAAAACGTTTGAAAGGCCAATGTGGATATTATTTTGTTTTTAATTACTTAATTTTCCTCCATATGGGCTTCCATAACAATGAAACCGCAAGCGTCAAATTTCAATAAAGGTCAGTCTTAAATCGAAAGTAATTCTAAAATCAATCTGTCCGGTCATTCTGTCAGTTCACATCTTACAATGTTTTATGTCTGCTCGTATTACAATATAACGTGAAATTGTTTAGATTTCTAAAGGAATCTAAATCTTAAATGGGTCTAGCAGACGACGAGAAATATTATTTGTCATACGCAACACGTTTATTTCTATGTACATGTAAGGATTCTTCAACAAACCTAATACATGTTAATATTATGGTGTGTACTAATATCCCCTCGCCATATACCATGAAAAGTGCGTGGAGCATGCAAAAATTGCGGTTTGTTGTGAAATGTTGGGGCGGTAGCCAAGTTTACGTTGTCTATGGAAGCCTGAAATTGCAACGGTAAATATGTTCGGCATGCGATAAATTAAATCACGATGTTTTCTACTTTCCCCACTGTAGATTTCTTTAGATTTTTGATATGTTGTATCTATCATCATGTATATTGATATGTGATAGAAATAAGTTCTGTTGCAATTTTGTCCCGGTTATATTTATTTTGACTGGACTATACAACGCATTGCGGTATTACGAGATGTCCATAGAGTGCCAAATTAACATGAACTCAAATAATTGAAGATATCTTTAATTTATTCGAAGATATCATCAATTCATTTAATGCGCGCAACAATTCAATTCAAGATCTCTTAAAACAATTATTAATTATATCTTCAATTCTGAATAATTACGCACTGTAATTGAATTGTTGCTCTTTTCAATGACATTGATGATGCGCGCTGTAGTGCAATTGAAGAGAATATTAATTCAATTAATGTGAGCATCAATTCAATTAATGTGCGCAATAATTGAAGTATTGTTTTCTTCAATTGAATTGTATCGCGTATCAATTCATTTAATCAGCGCAATAATCAAATTATTGTTTTCTTCAACTGAATTAACGATATAATTCAGATATTTTAGAGAGAGCACCTATATAATTAGAGAAATCTTTGATTCAACATATTCACAATTAAATGAATGATCTCATTTATTTGATTGTTGCCTCCATTAAAAGAATTGATGCGTGCATTAGTTCCTTATACAAAAGCGTTGTAAATAATTAAAGATATCTTCAATAGAATTCAAGAAATCATTAAATACATGTAATTGAAACCGAGATCATTTAATTTTACATGTTGCATGCTTTTTCATTGGTTGAAAAATTATAGGAATATCGTATTCAACGAGAGAAAAAAATAAATTGCCGGAACTACTTTCTATTGGAGTGTTGGGGATTCCTCTGGATGCTTCGTATTTATATATAGATTAGGGAATCCTGAAAAGAAAAACTTGACAATTCTATCGATCTATATAAATTATTAAACAAAAACAAACAAATATCATATATAAATAATAATTATGCAAAATGAAATAAACATGGCTATTTGAGGACAACAACAACAACAACCCCCCCCCCCCCCCCCCCCCCCCCCCCCCCAATATAACACGTCTGCTTCTGCAATTCCAGTCTGAGAGTTAAATGTATTCAACCGGGGATGACAATAGTCCAGTTTGCACCTTGCGACAACATCCTTCATGTTACGAACCCAAATATCAGATGCAACGCACACTGCAATATCGTAGCCCTTAACGACTATGGTTTCGAACTCCGGCATATGTTTATGAGTGGGCACCGAAACGAGGCTTCCGTACGACGTTACAACAGCTGTCACAGCAGAAATTAACTGATAAAACCTTCTCTTCTTTTTTTTTAACTCTGTAACACTCACTTGTCCACCTGAAAGCCGTGACAACCCTCAAGAGAACACTACCTGGCATCCCACATCATGATTATGCACGTGTCCCACGCTTTCCATTAGTACCTACATCGAACTTTGCACTTAATTCCAGTTCCACTCAACAAAATTCCAGCAATTTTCTCTCAACAGGACTTATCTCTAACTCATCCTTTCAAAACTACATTCTTCAGTCCACAAGAAACCCGTTTGCTCAACAGAAAAACAACAGTTCGTGGAAGTCGCCATTAGGCATAACCATCGTCGGATACCAACGGCTGATCTCGTCTTTTACTCATCAGTAAACGACGATGCAACACAACATAAGCAACACAAATCAATCATTGCATAAAATAAATACATAATCATGTCTTCTAACAATACAAATGTAAAAAGTTTAATACTAGTACACTGGAAATAAATAATAACCTTTTTATTTTGCACTTAATTTACGGAAAAATTCATGATATAGAATTTGAGAGTTTAAAAGAACATAGTAGGAGTAATGCAAATTGCACATAAATTACAAAGTCTTTGTAACAATTTTTTTAATTATTGACCAAAATACTGTAGTTTTATACAAAATTTCGTGTAAATTAATTTAGACTTCTTTTTTTTTTAAAAGAAGCGTTGTTCTGTTTGGAAAAATATATAAACCAGATTAATGAATTACAATATTTGAATTAGTTCCAAGTCTTCAACTGCTTGTATACTAAATCATAAAACTGAAATACAAGTATAGGGGTATGAAAAATAACGATATATTGGATAAAACAGAGATTGTAAAATTGTGTAGATTTAGAATTGTTTTATTAAACCATTCTTCCGCCACAAAAAATAGTCCCTGTCAATCCCTTTCAAAATGTGAATTGATACAAAAACGTTCAACTGAATAGGGTTAAGTAATAGATGTATGATGTGTTTGGACCAATGGGATCAGTATTGAACCAGTTCATACAAAGTTATAGCATCCTGCGCAATTGTGCTCGAAAGCTGAGGAGCAAACATCCTTAAATGATGCGCGCATTAATTCAATTATTCCGCACAATAAATTCAATTGATGCACGCAATAATTGAATTGATGAGTGCATCAAAATTGATGTGAGCAATAATTAATTTGTAACGCACATCAATGCAATTAATGCGTGCAATAATTGAACTGATGATATCTTCATTTGATTAAAAGATATCTTCACTTATTTGAGCACTCCATAGATATTGGCATGTCATGGAGTTGGATATAATTCATAAATACAAAACACTGAAGAAAAAAATCAGATACATGTAAATCGGGGCAACGTAATTTGATATTGTATAGCATGTAGTTGGTCAATATCAACTTGTTGACGTCACATTCCTTTACTATATCTTGACCAAGAGTAACGAAATGCACAAGTTGTTTGTACAATATGCCAATAAAAATAAATTACAGTGGAAAACATTGTAAAACAGTTGACAAAGTTATAAGGCATCACTTGTTTTATGGAACAATTAGAGCAATTAAACTTTCGCTTTCTTGGTCAACTTTGATATACCTTTGTCAATCATACTTTACCTTCTGTTGACGGTCATTGACAAACACTTCTTTAGATTGATAGCATTTAGAAAATTACGATGATAACAAGATAACAACAAAACTACAAAGAAAACGATGTCCATTAAAAAAAAAAAAAAGAAAGTGGAAAAAGTTACCGTTATCAGAGGGGTCAAATTATAACCTGCTGTCAGAGCATGCGTTAGTCACCTGTTCCTCCGGCTAGAGAAAATTAGAAAAAAAGATTTTCAATTAATATATTACAAATGTGGTATGGTAATCCTAATCTCTAATTTCCTACCTACTCTCATATTGCCTTGATACTAATATTAGTAAAGACTTTCTGATTTTCAATTTTGATATGGTTTAAATGATTACGAAATCAACACTTAATATCACACGGAGAAATTAACTGATTGGGGCGGTAATTTCCCATAGGATTTAACAGAGTTCAATGACAATGATGAAAATTCTTTTTTAACATGTCTGCAAAATCTTGAATCGATATAAGTGTCACATGCATCAACACCTTTGAAATAAATGGGAGAAGTGTTATGCCTTAATATGCTATCCCCTTTGATAATCTTAGAGACGGTGGGCTTTTTAAAATATTGTACCGTATTTTTTGGGGGGATAATGATAATGATGATGATGAGTCCGTCACTTTGCTGAATATCAAGGAAGAGTGCTCGGATGTAAAATCTACAGTCTACGTAGACGGAGAGAACCAATTATTGTAATAGTATTCACTCATTTGTAGAAGATACTTTGCACATCCAGATGGTCTCTCTATCATCTATGAATTTTGAATGACTATAGCAGAATGAAGATTATGAAAAGCATACACGTTTCTCCCTTACTTTGATGTGAAGTGTTAAAATCAAATGGTGATTTTCTTTTTCTCATTCCCGCAGTCACATGGATGGTGTTCAAAGTCGTGACAAATATACAAAAACTCCGAGTTCATACTATATCAATTTTCATTTAAAATAGTTAAAACAATAATCAATTTCTTCATAAAGGTCACGTAGACTTATCACATAAAAATATGAAAAGTATATAAAGAAAATGTTAAATGTGATGTAGAAATACAAAATGCAATCCCCCTTTGTCCATTATGACAATAAATTTTTGAGATTCTTAAGGTCTATAATTTTTATTGACCTAATGTACTGATGCACCATATACTGTGTCAAATCGCCAATGTAAACAATAGCCCAATACATCTATGCTCAAATGTCTTCAATTCATACAGTTGTCTATTAATGAAATGTACTTCTATGCTCAAATGTCTTCAATTCATACAGTTGTCTATTAATGAAATGTACTTTTTCGCCATTGCAGACGATATGAATTGGTGGCCTCATTAGTGAAAAAGAAATTGTTATGCAAATGTTTATTGGATGAAAGTTGTTGTAGTCATACAAGACGTATAAAAGAAATGGTGTGTATCTTTCATCTTCAAATCATTAGCATTTCAAGACGATTTCAGAATCGGAGTTTATTGACAACGTCTTTAGTCAAGAATCCCACCAAACTGAACATAATGCAAATACTTTTATGAATCAGCATAATTTTCTCTAAAATTTTCACTTTTTGCCATAGTGATTTGGAAATGTTTAAGATCCCACTATTAACATCAAAGAAAGGGGAATTACACCATATACAAAAATTATAGTCGGTAAGATGAAAGCGCTTTAAATCTTGTAATTATTTCTTTTGCCATACCTTCTTCCCCTATCGTCATTCATCATATTCATCATCTTCTACTGAGGTAAATCAGAACTTTCAATCTTTGTAAATATACCTTTAATAAAAAGAAAACAGGTGAGAGAAAAAAAATTTCAGCAATTTACAGGCGACGAAATTACATGTCGTAAAAGATCCTTCAGATGCGATAAAATTTCACTCCCAAATTTATGTGCTAATTAACTAATATTTTCCCCGAGACAGAATTTACCCAAAAAAGTGGGTGTCATTTTTTTATGCAATAAAATGTTACATGAATTTGAATCATGAAAATTTGCGACCTTCTAGAAAACTTTGAATGGTACAGTGATATAGATTATAAACTAGTACGAGGGATAGTATATTGACATTTTTCTAATAGAATAGTAATGATCCTATTTTTTCTTACTTGCTTTTCACATTAAAACAATCATAATTTGCATGGCTGGTTATGAGCTTACCATAAACTCGCACTAGTGTCCAATTACAAGAATTTGCAATTAGGACATGGGGTTTGAAAATGTGAAATAAGTCGATAATATTGTCATAACTACAATAGATCTTCGGTGGGTTATTTTTTTTTATCCTGACGCTTCATGAGAACACAAATGTGATCTTTATCTATAAATCGACGGTCCAGTGCACAATCTAGTCATCTACAGGATAAACATGTATGTATCAACGTGTTCTAAGCAATCAGTTTCAGCATCTTGCAATAAGATTTCCTTTCCTTTATTCATTCAATCTTTTTTTAAAATGTTTTCCTTTTAACAGGACTAGCTCAACATTTGGTGTCGAAACTTTATGTAAAATGGCTATTATATATCCATATCATAATTTTACATATATATTTTATTTTTTTTAAAAATCACTGGCTAAAGCTCTACTTTCCTCAGATTTGCCTATACCTACATGTATATTTTAGAATTGACTTTAAAATTATTATTTGAAAATTACATGCATGTTCAGGAAACTTTTTATAACTATCCATGTAATTATTTTTCTTAATTTTTCTATTCTAAAAAATAGACTCTACAAGATGTACTATGTACTAAAATTTTATCAATAGTATTTACCAGTACCACTGTCGTGTAGACTGGGAGATTTTGTATGATAAATCTTAGATGTAAACACCCGGTATATTGTGACATCAATAATTCTATTGTAATAGTAATCATCAGTTTCCTCAACGATTAAAATATAGAGAGGAATTTTCATCTGTCTTTGTGAATATTGAATGCCAGGAAAAACAAACAGCGAGGAAAATATTAGTCGGGAACTCGCTCTCCATTGTGTTTCTGTGATTTCTTAGATACTAAGAAAAGAGAGAGAGAGAGAGAGAGAGAGAGAGAGAGAGAGAGAGAGAGAGAGAGAGAGAGAGAGAAGGGGACAGAAAGAGAGACTGCTAATACAAATTATGATAAAATAAATTGCATAGCTACAGGCAAAATATGTTTCTGTTGATTAAGACATGATTTGTGTCGATGTTTATCCCTTAATGGAAGCTGATGCAACAGCGAATGCTTCGTTATCTCGGAATAAGATCGAAGTGATGTGGACTGGGTCTTTTATTCTTTAATATCACCCGATGTCAGCGCTAATGGAGCATTTGAATCACTTTGCTAGTCATCCTTTTAAACACTTGCTTTTTACGTGTGTTTTCTGCCCGTTTGTGTGAGACGATTTGGAATATAAAAAAAATAGTGCAACAGTGTCATGTCACGGGAGGAAAAAAAAATACAGAAAAGGATATTAATTCATTGGAGATTTTAAATAATTAAGTCTCCTTGTAAAACAACCAGCGTGTGGTGTATGTTGTACTTTTGAAATAGTTGTGTTTCCGTCGTTGTAGAGAAACCTTAACTGAAAATATATAACAGAAAGTTAAATATTTCATATAAACACAAATTGCGATGAGAATTGTAAGCCTTCAACAATCAAAGACTTTTACTTACATATCACTTTTTACACTTTATAAATAATTAAAGGACGCGACACACGCAAAACAAACCGCTAAATAATGTACATCAGCTGCGATATCCAGCGAAGATAATGTTTGTAAAAATTCAAACACATTCCAATAAATGGAAATAAAAAAAACGCCAACGCCACGGCATACAATGAAAACGTTAGAAATGTGAAAAATATTTGGGTGAAAAACTTTCTGACATTACAATAAATCAGACATTTTATATTGTTGCAGCGCGAACAAATTATTAATATTTTGAATGACTAAGCACCTGGGTATAACAGATAGGCTGGTTCACTCAATAAACTGGTAGATCTTTATCTCTAAAGCATTTCTCTACAATTATTGTACTTTGATATGGAAAATTATACAAATGATAAATGAAAAGATAGAGCTGGATATGAAAGTAGCGTTTTGGATAATTAGCTTTGAATATGAATGTGGTTGTAGAAAACATATACATGAATTATGCATACTAATGGTGGTTTATTAAATTCATAGGACTATTGTGACCAAACACAGTTCATATGATATTGTATATTGCATTGCATTCCAGTCGAAATGTTAAATATTGTAAAGTAATGACAGTGAATTTTGTTTAACTTGCGTAAGTAAGCACTTTCCTATCAATAAGAACAATTAATAATAAATAATATTAGTGATGGTGATGTGTGAAGATAAATTATAGATATGGGGCTTCAAATTATATATAATGGCAGTATAATTACCAATTAAGCAGCTGCAAGAGTTGTTTAACATTTCGAGGTAAGAATGGAAGAAAATATTAGTGGATGATAAATCGTCATAATCTAACGAGGACTTTCTTCCATATTCGATTCTTTGTTAACAATATCAAAATTGTGTAAAAAGAAGTTAATAAAAGGAAGCAAGATATTTACACAGAGCGGGTACACACGTTTCCTGATACTGTCAGAAAGTGCTGGGTTTGGTCTGCCTGTGTGTTGTTGGTAGGTATTGTGTATTGATACTAGTAAATGCATAGCTGACTCTTACAAGTTAAATTTATTCTGCACCTTGCTAATCATTTGAAAAATGATACGACACTGTTGCACATTTTTTAAAGTTCTTAACCGTTTCTAAAACTGATGTGGAGATTTCATATTTATCTACTGTCTAATCTTAGTTCAAAATTTGTAAAATAACAGTTTGTTTGAATTGATTCTAAATCTTTTACGTATAGACGATACTTTCACTTCATGCTTTGTCATCCTTTAAGTCAAAGATGCAAGTAAAATGTTGAATATTCTACATATCTAATCATCTATCTATATATCATTAGCAGCGTACGAACTTTAATCTACAAAAACAAATTAACTGTAAATAGATTATTGATGAAGACATCGACTCACAAATTAAGACATTTATGCTCTTCACGTTTTCCCATTTGTGTGCACATATCGTTCAAACGGAAAATTTGTTTCTGGATCAAATTTCACTTAATATATACCTTCGGTGTACCAGGCCGTAAATCAACCACAGACCAATTCTTACCTTGCAGAACCGTAGCTTTTCAAGATAATCTGTGACGATTCTATCACAATTAGGAGCGATGACATCAATTAAGCAGTAGAGTTCGGTGAAATCTAATCTTTGTCAAAAGTTTATCGAGTGCCTTTCCCATCAAGTTTCTTTTTTCATGGAGTCTTCTTTAAATTATATAGAACTCGTTGTTGAATTTTTTTTCCCCTTTGTGTCTTAATTTTCGAAAAAAAATTCCGAATTACGTTGAATTCGCAGTTGATTTTTCCCTGTGACTTAATTTTCTTAATCTTCCCCAAGTCGTTGCTGAATTTTAATCGAGCTTCAATTCATGTAAGTAACAATAAAATGTTTTTATTATTGGTGGATTCTTTACTGATAGGTGCTATGACGCAAGCAGCAACTCAAACTACTAGTATACACAAAGTCGAAATCCTCTAGTTCTTTTGGTCTACAATAAAATTAGTACATTTTTTTTTCAAGAGTTACACGTGTATACTCATCTAAATTTTGTATATTAATTAGGAAACACCGATATACATGTCTCTGGCCACTGTCATCGTCAGTCAGTATATCAGTGCCATACACTAGTAGTCTGCAGAGTAAGTTTTGATATTATCACGGCAGTGAAATTGAGAAGATAGAATGCAAACAATTTATGATCCTAGTTATTGCATAATTTTGAAGATACACGCACATAAGCAGTACGACACTATTTGTGATAATCATAAATGTGATAATCATAAATGTGATAAAAAAAAATGTGATAATCATAAATGTGATAATCATAAATGTGATTAAAAAAAATGTGATAATCATAAATGTGATAATCATAAATGTGATTTTAAAAAATGTGATAATCATAAATGTGATTAAAAAAAAAAGTGATAATCATAAATGTGATAGTCAAAAATGTGATAATCATAAAATGTGATAATCATAAATGTGATAATCATAAATGTGATAATCATAAAATGTGATAATCGTAAATGTGATAATCATAAAATACTTTTGAAGAAAAAAAACCAACGCAGTTTTCCTAGTTTTGATTTTCGAACGCTTTTTTTTTTCTTTCAAGATGAATGTATGCTTTTTTTTCATATGAACGCGTTCCTTGTCAATCAACAAGTTATACATTATGTACATCAAGCTGATCAGGGCAACAACCAGCTATCGGCCAGGAAGGGAGGGCAGCGGATGAGAATGGGATGAGTCACAGAAATGGTTTTGTCACTATCAACAGTGACAAACAACAAGTGATAACTCACAACAGTGACAACCGACAGCAGTGACAACCGGCAACAGTGACAACAGCGACAACCGACAAGTGACAGCCCACAACAGTGATAACTCACAACAGTGATAATCCACAACAGCGACAACCGACAACTCACAACAGTGATAACTCACAACAGTGACCACCGGCAACAGTGATAATCGGGGATGTACATACACATTGTTATACCATTTTATTTCACTTCAAAAGAAAGCCAAACTGCATGTTGAAATGTGTAAAAGCAATTTGAAACTAACATAATTTAAGTCAAAAAATGACGAAGGTGTAAATTCATGTTTCTCTTAAATTTTTGATTTTTACCTGATCTAAGATTTCTATTGTGTATTCGACGTATATTTAATCTACCTCTGAAGATGACGTCAACAATATAGAATCTTTCTCTTATCATAACTCAAGAGTTTTTTTCCTTTTCAAAAATACAGTAACTCGAGTGAAATACAACATGACAGTAATAAACATGTAAATGTTTTCTAAGTCAATCAATGTGTCAAATTTTGTACTATATAGACAGTACTGAATTATGAAGCTTTGGGAAATATGGCTGTATTTCCATGCTTTCTTGGTCAAATGTGTTGCTTGGTACAAAATGACAGTGTTTTCATGTGTCTTAATATATCGTTGTTCTTTCGTGTTTTATTGTACAATATAAAAGTATTTCAAAGTTTCCGATATACTGGCTACACATGTAATAATATACATATAGAATAAAGTAGAATAGAATAGTATTTATTACTAAATCAGGGCCCAGATGGGCATATACATGCAAAATATATAATTATTGATACAAGTAAAGACAATACACAGTGAAGAGTAATACTTCGAGTTAATAAATTGTCATTGGTGGTATATCAAGTTTTATATGTAGACATCACATATACTCAGTTGATGTGTAAACGTGTGTGTTATCCCTAATGAAATATATATCTGATACATCAACAAGAGTCGGTTCTAAAGGATATAAAACAGAAATCCACATCAGCCTCATGTACAATGAGCAGATACGTAATATTAGTCGGTTTTTAGAAAAAGGTGAAGATAACGAACATAGATCAATCTCGTACATTCTATAGAGAAAACAAAATTGAGAATAAAGAAATACTGATCCTGGAAACACCAGCGGTAGTATCAGATGCCTAGGAGGAGTAAGCATCCCCTGTTGACCCGTCATATCCGCCGTGACCCCTCTGTCTTGAACAGGTAAACGTAGTAATCCCTAGTCAAAATCAGTATTTGTAAAGGACGGCCTAAAAGATTATATGAATCGCGTCACACACCATTCCCAAATAATATCATCGTAACGACCATAAATTTGAGAAATGCTTACTTTAAACTCCTGTGACATCAATTCATTTGTCAGTAACCTATCTTGATTTCAAAATTTATTACACGCAGAACATGCTTTCGTGTATCAAATCAGTTGAAAGACATAGACACCATATCCAAGTAATAAATGAATATATGCTACGTCATAAATATGGAAGTTTGCCGTTACATTGTATATGTCTTTAACATTTGTCCAATGGTCCGGGGTTCGCGGTCGAATAATCGAAACGCAAATTCCGCATTCCTTTTGTGTAATCCTGTGGGGATTCGGTTTAGAATAGGTCCTCAGTACCCCTTGCTTGTCGTAAGAGGCGATTAAATGGAGCGGTCCTTCAGATGAGATCGCAAAAACTAGGGCCCCGTGTCACAGCAGAGATCCCTCCCTGTTCAAAGGCCGTAATCGTTCAGCAGATGTCTAAAATTTGCTGCCCTTCACCGGCAATGATGACGTCTTCATATGAGTGAAAAATTTTCGAGAGGGACATAAACAATCTTTCTGTGTAAGATTAGTTATGAACTTATCAAATTCCGACATTCCTTCTGCATAAGATTAGCTAACCTATCTGATTTTATCCATTTTTCAGGAATGGTATAATATTCTGGATTTCCACTGCATTTCAAGGTCTATTACATAAAGAAATCACAATTATTCATAGTTCAAAGATTCTACTAACATTTTTTTTTTTTGCTGAGAAAGAAATTTGCAATAATCATTATTCGACATTATCTTTATATTCATGTAATAGATAGAACTGTTTACTTCAAAATTTAGCAATTACTTTAGAAATTATATTTTCAAGAAACAAAATACATCTATTTAAATAAGAAAGATAACTCTTTCAACTCAAGTGTAACAACGGTGGTATAGTCTACATTTTGAAATTTAAACAATCATTTTTATTTTTTTTAGTGCTTAGCTTGATACAAGATAAGTATCAGTGCAAGGTGAAGATAACGAACAGTGATCAATCTCATAACTCCTACAAGCAATACAAAATAGATAGTTGGGCAAACACGGACCCCTGGACACACCAGAGGTGGGATCAGGTGCCTAGGAGGAGTAAGCATCCCCTGTTGACCGGTCACACCCGCCGTGAGCCCCATATCCTGATCAGGTAAACGGAGTTATCCGCAGTCAAAATCAGTGTGCCAAGAACGGCTTAACAATCGGTATGAAACACGTCAGACAGCATTTGACCCAATGCGAGGTTGTATTGACGAACTAGATCGTTATAACGACCATAGAATTTGCGAAATGCTGACTTCAATCGAGACTGTTGAAATCCCTGTACCATCAACTTGTGTAAGATTCTGCGAATAAAACATATTCCTAAAAAGACATAACATTTACACATTTCAGATTTATCTAAATTAATGACATGAATGAATTTCCATCATATAAATCCCAATATATCTGACAGCCTACAAACATATTTCGTGATTCAATTAGTTTTAAACTAAAAATAATGATATCTTTATTAGGGTTTGGCAGATGTTTTGTGGAACTTCCTTTCTGACGACAGTTTTAAACTATTTTTAATATGACAATTTTAAGGACATATATGTACTTTAAATGAACTGTTCCTATAGAACAAATACTCTCCCTGAACAATTCACTTGGGTGTGGTGTCGCCCTTATTTACAGCTTTCACAAAAGTTGCTTTAATCACAATGAAAGAGAAAAATTACCCACATATATCGGGAAAAAAAGTACAAAACCCCATGAAATAAGCAACTTTATTTACAAGAGAAAAAATGCCCACATTTAAGAAAAAGTACAAAACACCATGAAATAATTAATATTTGGTGTATAAACACAGGTTAATTTCCTCACCACGTTTAACGTAAACACATCTATTAGGTATAAGTATTTCTTGGTTAGCAAGGATTGATCAAAGGGAAGTAATCATGACAACATTTGAAGTACGACTCGACCTCACAAAGAACTCGCTACTCTTTCTTTGGTGCTAATCCATAACAATCCATCAAGCGCTGTGCAATATGGTGATTTAATTACTGTTGCGCAATTCAATGCTATTAATGAAGTCATAAATGCAAAATTAAAACCACGAATCACTGACAATTCAAGACAAATGGGATTTTTAACTGATTTATTTATATTTTTCTTCTCTATAGCCCTCTGACAATTCTGTAATTTTTGCTATGGCGTCATTTCCTAAATTTAGCTCTAAAGTCAATTCTTTGAAGATATCCGATCTAGAGACCTGAAAAATAAATAGCACCTTTCTTTAACTGTTTGGCATCATTTAAATTATATATACAGTTTGAATGTTCACGTCATAATATTGAATAAAATGTTTTCAATGCATTGCAAGAAATATATTTGCAATAGTACTTCAGAATTCTGCTCCTTACCTCACGGAACCCGTATTTCGTGAACATCTTTATGCTGGGCTGGTTGTCCATTCCAATCTTTGCTCGTACTCGCTGCAATTTTAATTTCTCCCACCCTGTGCATCAACAATACTATCTACTAGTAACCATGCCCTGCTACAGATTCAATATTTCGAAGTGAATTGCACTTCACAGTCACGGTGGGGAAATGTGATATAGCCGAATGGAGGATTACTTTGATCAATTTAGATACTTTCACTTATCATTTGGTATGGACTGAAAATTTTGAAAACTTACCGTATCTTATCATGAGAAACAACGCTTCAGTACCAAAACCTTTGCGACGTACGCTCTCATCTGTTAAACAAAAACTTCACAATTAACACATCCAATCTCACATCTTCGTGGTTTGCTAGGTAAAACAGTTGTTTTTTTTGTTTGTTTTTTTTTTTTTGTAAAATGAAAGAGATATTCTAAACCACTATGTTTGTATTCCAATTCGTACTGTACTAGTATATGAAGCAATAAAAAAAAAATCTGCATGAAAATTGGAATGCTCGAAAAGAAATAGACAATTCAATGTTAATCTAAAAAAAAAAAATTCAAAGCAAGTAAAATGTGAGGAGTACTCATTGTGCTTAATTCTTGAACATTATACATGTACATGTGTCATTAATTGTCATATAGCAGAAGGAGTTCTATATTTGTCATAACACCTGGACAATGAAATATGCTCAAATCATTCATTAGATGTTGAGTTACACCTGTATAATTCACACACATGAAATCGTTCTGATCAATTGTCGAAACACTGCATTTCCCTGCATCAGTTGATGTTCGTATCAGGTGATTGTGCAGCGTAATGTTATGATGAAGACTTTTCTTACAATTTTAACAGTTAAATTCCACGAAATATACCCAAGCAACACATTAACATCAAAGATTCAACAGTACTGGTCGATGTATATAAATGGGGGAAAGTCTCACACTAAATATTTCTTTCAAAATTGTTTTTAGGTACTTCGGGACACAAGAAGTTAAAAGATACAAAAACATACTTGTGTCATTATCAAATTCATGAAAATTATTTCATTGCAAATTTTATACAAATGTATTGAACTAAATTCAGCCCTATTCGAAACTACTTCTAACAAGAAGTATCGCACAACGGCGAACATAAATTAGAATATAGGTGTTTTATGTAGATGGCCTACGTGTGCATATTTGAGACTCTAAGATTTGAATGTCCACATCGCGGTATGGTCAAAAATTCTTCTGGTTTTGATCATAATAAGCAACCTTTAGGTGACTAAAGATTTTGTCCCAAGTCATTATTAGTGTTTATTAATGATTTACTGATCTAGAACAACTACTTATCTAAAAATAACACAATAATGACTCTGGAAAAAAATCATCATTCAAAAGTGCACCATGTATTCAACTTTGTTTTTATATCTGGTTGTTCATGGTTGTTGATGTGCATGGCAGTCTGGTTTCTACTTGGGTACATCTGTGTCGCTGTATCTGGTCAGCAATCTTCAACTGTTACGTATCAAATGACGATATACCTGCTATCAATGCCCCACACTGTGTCTGTCTGTTATGCTTACTCTGCTTATACTTGCACTTCCGGTATATCGTATCTCAATGTGTTGTCTATGCTTATACAGAGATGTACTTCCGGTATATCGTATCTCAATGTGTTGTCTATGCTTATACAGAGATGTACTTCCGGTATATCGTATCTCAATGTGTTGTCTATGCTTATACTTCCGGTATATCGTATCTCCATGTGTTCCGGTATATCGTATCTCAATATTTTGTCTGTACTTATACTTGCACTTCCGGTATATCGTATCTCAATGTATTGTCTGTGCTTATACTTCCGGTATATCGTATCTCAATGTGTTGTCTATGCTTATACTTCCGGTATATCGTATCTCCATGTGTTCCGGTATATCGTATCTCAATGTGTTGTCTGTACTTATACTTGCACTTCCGGTATATCGTATCAGTAATACACTGACCTTTAATTTCCTCTTCTGATTCGCTCAGTCAGTAATGCCCTCAGAGGTCCAAATTTTCAGTGGTTAAAGTTCTTGTTGCTAATGCAGACTGTTCTTTGACTGATGGTTTTCCGTACCATTCATCTTTAAGATTGTGCTTGTCTTCGGAAGTAACTCTTTTGATTAACCAATATCACGTCTACAGGATAAATAACCGTGTTCCTTGCTTTCAAGTCTTATTGTTACTTCCGCTTTGGTTTGCCTGAGAGTTTATTATGAATTCCTGAATTACTTTGTAAGATTCTTGTAGGTTTGATTTCCGGTTCTTGTTGTAATGTGTTTTCTTTAGAATTTTCAGATTCCTGCAGGTTTGATTTCAGGTCCTTGTTGTAATGGTCGTATAATGTGTTTTCTTTAGAATTTTCAGGTATGCCATAAATCATACCTGTAGGTAATTTTGGTTCTTGGCCAAACGTGAGACTTCTAATTTACATTTTTGATTTGAAGACTTGCAGGCTTGAACGATTGAATATATGCAAGTATTGCAGTTTAATTTCTTTTCTGTTTTGAATTTTCCTGGCATTTTCAAACATATTCTTCCATAGGTTGATAATATGGTAGTTTTTCTTTTCAATGTCTAAAATTTTACAAAGTTAACACAGTTTGCAATCTGAATTGTGGTCCCTGGTCACTGTGAATTAGAGTCGAAATTCCATAAACACGAAACGTTGCAACAAATCCACTGCAGCTGTTTTAATTTCGTTGGTATGACTTGAGCAGATTTCAAAGTTCATCAAAATCGGTAGCTCATGTGACTAATTTCAATTACAATTCATTGTCGTTTTATCTCTAGCAAGCAGGGGTTCTGCATTTTTTATTTATTTTTTTTTTACGATGAGTAATTGGAAGGGCTTTAATCATGACATCCACTACATCTTACTTAAAATTTGTTTGGGCAGAGTTTTAAACAAGTTAAGCTTTTGAAAAAAAAGGCTAGAAAGTCAGCTTTTATTTCATTGTATGCTAAATTTGACATAGATTTCTTATTTGATCTGGAGCTTTTCTTTTGTATGAGTCCTCACTTGCAGCAGTTGCACAACCAGCCATGGATCAACTCAGTTTTTTTCCAGAATTCCAGATTGAATCTTTAATCATGCCCAGTAAATTTTTCAATATACTTAGTCCACCCGATAGCTGAGTACTGAGTAATCATGTTAGTTGAAGTTGACCATAATCTTTTATTACACTATACGATAAAATCTACTTAACAAAGTACAGCTTCACATCTGAAACCCTGAAATATGTACTTACTTTGAATGTAAAATTAAGAAAATTATTTATGAAATTTCGCACTTTAAATCACCGTTTACCCATTGAGACAGGAAGATGGTATGGTATTCCCCTGAATGAAAGACTATGTACATTTTGTAATAAAGGAGAAATAGGAGATGAATTCCATTTTATTTTACAGCGTCCAACTTTTTCACAATTAAGGAAAAAAATACATACACAATTTTTTTTATGAAAGGCCAAATGTTCTGCAGTTTTCTAATCTATTGTCAACTCAAGATATGAAAATATTAAGAAAGTGTTTTTATTTCTCATATTTTTGAGATTGTCTGTTGTTCTTCGTAATTGTTCTTCTGCTACCTCTGTAACGTATTACTATTATGTTTATTTATACATACAGTGTATATTATGTTCCCCTCTGGTATCTAAGAAAGTTGTATTGTTCCATATATGAACCTCTGATGATTTTTTTTGCATGTATTATATTTATTGTACCTCGTGTACCGTTTAACATGGTTTGAGCGAATAAATTGAATTGAAATTGAATTGAAATGTCAAAGGTTCTATTATCACATTTAAGATATTGCATTTCTAGTTAGAACGTTGATGCGTCTAGAATTATCCAAGATGTTTAGAAGTAAATCATTATATCCTCGAGTGTCATTTTTTTGAAGAATGGCAAAAATATACCTGTTTTAAAAATATTGTTATAAACCAAACTCTAACAACTAAATTATTGTCAACTGCTGACTTTAATGTACTGATCAAATTGTGTAGTTTTATATCTAAAATACATGACCAAGTCTGTCCCCCATAATTCATTTCAATCCCCTAAAATCACTCTGCTCTTTTCACGTGTAGCTGTATACTGTCTTTATTTGTATATAATTTAATTTTACTTGTTACACGCAATTTGATTGGTTCATTTCACTTATCAACATTCTTTATATCATACAAACAAAGTTGCCCTTTAGTCTCACTGTAGGACGTTATAGGAATGACGTCAAATCTTCCGAGTTTATAATGCGTAAACTGCCCCAACTTACTTTATATCGAATAAAGTAAATAAAATTTACTTTTATTCCTTAAATATTGTACATAGAACCTCATTTACATGTACCATAAAGTGGTGTGAGAGAATAATTGAACTTTGAAATGCCTGTCCATGCATTGTGAAAGTAAATTAAGCATTTGGAACCCCATTGTTTAACAAAGCCAACCTTACTGTTTGTAATTACCTGCTATCATCATATTAATTTCTCCTGAATGAGGATCTGTCTCTTCAGCAAAGAATAGATTGACATCACCCACCATAGCATCTACACACAAAAAGATAATGTAAATTAACTAAGAAACATTCAAATAACCACTCTAACAAACACCTTATAAATTTGATTTTCACTGAAATATTTCTAAATCATCAATTTGCACATTTGTGAAATGAATCAAGATACTGGAACTATAAAAACAATACACAAAACAAACAAAACATTCCAATTCTTCATAAATATATTTTTAAAAGAAACATTGAATAGTTTGCAGTCCCATGTTCAGTTCTGCACTTCATAGAGGAGTAAAACCCCACTAGAAGATGCAACCAAGGCTGAGGGCTGAAGTTAATCTTTCCTCATGCAAAACTATCCAAAATTTGGTCAATCCCTCGTTTTCGGTCAAAATGACCTCTTCTAGATATTTCAACATTTTGGTCAAACAATCTCCAATGAAGTAAATATCACAAATAGGTCAAACTCTCCCCAATATTTTGGTCAATCTATCCCCTAATGATTATCATGAGGTAACAATTTCCTACTTTTCCACATTTCTGGTAATTCATCTCCATGCCATATTTTCATTCCATTCTCAGGTGATAATTTATGATATCTGCTTTTATTATATACCCATCAATGTATCGTTCTTTGATACTGTGGATTTCACAGCGTGTGATTCGGTTTTCTGGATCACCACTGTGGTTTTCTGATTCCGTATCCGTCCTCTGAAACTGATGACGTCACAATGCATCAACGTAATATTTTTTGTGGAAAATATCGCCACGTCGCAAACAAGACTGCGTACACAAAATACTATTTCACTGTATGTCATTTGGATTACATTTATTATCTTATAAATGTGGATTTAAAAATACATAAGGGTGTATATAACAGATTTATCATTACTATACAGTAACTTGATCCGAAGAGTTGGATCGCGTCTCGCGTGATATGATGATCCATGCCTATCAACTCGACGTGATCCGACTCTTCAGATCAAGTTACTGTAGTAATAATATACATGTTTATTATATACCTAACAATGTATCGTTCTTTAATACTGTGGATTTCACAGCGTGTGGTCCGGTTTTCCAGATCACACACTGTAATTTTCTGATTCCGTATCAGTATCCTCTGAAACTGATGCCGTCACAATGACTTCACAATGCATCAACGCAACGTTATTTGTGGAAAATATTAACCGCGTCACAAACAAAACTGCGTACACAAAACATAATTGTATGTCTGTGTTTTTGATAATTTGGATTACATTTATTATCTTATAAATGTGGATTTAAAATGCATAAGGGGGTATATAATAAATTTATCATTACTACAGTAACTTGATCCAAAGAGTTGGATCACGTCTCGTTGACAGGTGCGGATCATCAGATCAAACTCGACGCTTCGCATCTTGTGTGATCTGATGATCCGCTCCTGTCAACGAGACGTGATCCGACTCTTCGGATCAAGTTACTGTAGTAATAATATATATATCTTTAAGATATCACTGATGTCACTGAGGATATCTATCTGTACCTTTCTGTTAACACTGATATCATTGAGGGCATCAGTTGTATTATTAAGTCTGTATTGTAAGACTATCCGATACCATTGCCTAGCACTGCCAAGTAGGATCTGCTCATAAAGAGTCATAATTTTGTCTTAGAAGGAATGCTACACCAGAGAAATTTGATATGGATGAAAAGTGGAGGATATGTACAACAATATTTTGAAATTGAAAACTTTCAAATTTAATTTATTTAGTCAAAAAATGCAGTTTTAGTAGAAAGCAATCTGGAAAAAAAAATTAAAACCCCTGCTGGACTCAAACCTGTGACCTACAGTTCAGCAGTCAATGTGCTAACCTACTGAGCTACTCAGCTAGGCAGTGAATTTTTAAATGAATAGACAAATATTGCCGATATTTATATTTTCATCCATTTTTTAAAAGGAAGTCAGCCATTATGACGATATAGAGTACCTCCTTGAGAAATACTAAAAAATTAAATCCAAAAAGGATAGGCATATGGCACCATTTGAAAAAAGAAATAAAATCCTTGTACTCTAAACCAGCTTCTTGATTTGGGATTTCAGCGATTACTCTATTCTTGTACAGACATTGTATGTACGCTGCAAGCACAAGCTAAAAAGTGAGAATACGAGCAGTATCCTGTATTATGACCAAAATATGGGGACAGTCTCAAATATTAATGAAAGACACTGACAACTCACTGTTGGGGATGGTTTGACAAATTTTGGGGATGGAATGACCAGAAACATGAAATGTTATAATTTCAGAGGAGGGATTTATCAAAAGGACTGCAAATATCAGAGACAAATTATTTGAAATTGTACTGGACATAGAAAGGTTGTCATCATACATCGTCCTTGGGGAGACACCAATATTACTTCCTTGTGGACAGTTCGATCAAATCTTGGGGATAGAATGACCAAAGTTTGAAATAATCTGTAATAATTCAAGAACAGATTGACCAGGATGGTTTTGTTGCGGGACAGTTTGACTGGTACTCCACTGGCTAAACACTGCAGTTTTTAACAGGAATTTGCACTTCTTTGATTGGTTGTCTAACAATTTCAGATATTACACATCTAATATTATCATCAGAAAATACATGTTCACGTCAAAAAGCAGGGTTTTTTTTAAATCTCTTTTGATAACAGGCATTTTACAAAATGTACATTTTCATTAAGTTAGAGGTACCATTTGTAAAATTTTGAAAAAACAAATAATGTATTTTTAATGTGTACACTTTATATTCATACAAACTGTGTGTAACATGGGAATCGCATTGTGTTTTCACTGTATTTGGTATTTACATTGAAATAGATATGAATATGACCACAAAAATTTGTATAAACAATTTTGCATGTTACAGGTAACTGACAATTACAAACAATTATAACTTTCAAAATATTCAGGCCTACCAATTTCTGTCTTTGGTCCATCATATTTTTCTTTGCTCAAAACTATAAATGTACATTCTGAAATTAAAGAAAATATAGTGAGAGAATTTTAACCAAAACGTGCATGATGAAACTCAGATAAATTGTGTAAATCAAACTGTGAATTATTATTATGAAATGTATTTTAAAGGGACTGATTCATGACTTTCTCTAAAATTTTGTTTTTCACTTCAAAATCTACTGTCTAATGTGATTAAAAGGTTTCACACAAAAAATGAGGTTATAAATTATGACAGAAACTCATTATAGAGATTTTATTACTCTATAAAAAAAAAAAAAAACTTGAAGTGTATGTCATTGTTTACAAAGTTTTGAAAATGTATGGTTATCAATTTAAGTTTATGATATATATCACATTTCAAGTATTCTTCTGATAAGTAAAATGTGCCATTTAAAAGTTGTTTGTGCCTGCTCAAAATTAAGATGCCTTAAATTACAAATTTAACATTTTACTGTTTTGTTTGTAAACATAAACAAGGCTCGAGTCTTGTTCACATAACAAGTTAAGGCTAAAAAATTGCTCTTTTCCTTGCATTAAGAAGGTCCAAATTTTGGTTGTCAACTTTAAATGAGTTATATTTTTAATATTCTACATCAAAATTTAACTACTTTTTTCAAAAACTGTAAACAAGTCCTTTAAAAGGCTTTTGCCTTAAATCAAGCTCATCAAAACTGGGGCAGATTTGAAATATTACAATTTACAGGCCACATTCATAGGTCCACACACAAAACTTCTTGAACTTGAGTAAATAACTTGAATCAGGTCAAGGTCAATACACACTCAGGTTACAAGCAATCTCTGTGTGGAGGAGTATGAGAACCAATTTTAAAATTCTTTTTATACCTGGTTATAGGTTGGGCATAAAATTTAAACTTTTCCTAATGACACATTTTTATGTCATAAAAAATCTGTACGTGAAGTATGAACAATTTGATATTTCTTTGTTACATAGTTATGATTATGGCTTAATCTGATTAAAACCAGATCTTTGATCTGCTCCGATATTCTAGTGTCGCTAATACAAAGATCTGAAGACATCCCATATAGGGTCACGTTAGAATGAACTTTAAATGAATCAATCAAACCATTGCTGGCAAAATCGTTGGTGGTAGGAATAAGTGACAGTGAATCCCAAAGTGTTCCGGATAATGACTTCCTCAAGAACAGTAAATGCTGAATTCAACATGAAAGAATGGGTTTGATTGGTTCTTGTAGAAGCATTTGATTGGATGACCTTAGGTCACCAAAGTGCATGGTGACGGGACCCTATACAGGATGTCTCCAGATCTTTGTATTAGCGACATCAGAATATCAAAGTGGATCAAAGATCTGGTTTTAATCAGATTGGATTGGCCTGGACACAATTCAAAATCAAACTCTCCACAAGTGACCTTGAACTTACTGTCTTCATCATTTCTCCAGCTCTTTTGCATTTCATATTCTTCCTCTAGAGTGAGCGGTTCTGAAGCTGTCAATATCAGGAGCTCCTCAGATTTCATCCAGTCATGGTATCTAATACAAACACAATATATTATATTAACTTGTTCTATGTCTTAAATAACTGTAAATTTTTCTTCGTAATTTACCTTAAACAAAGCAAGGAGGCAAAGTTCTTTTAACAAGAGATCCATGGGCCATTGCTCACCTGTGTCACCTTGGCCCATCTTTAAAGACTTTCCTTAAAAATTCGCAGTTCAAACTTTGATCCCCTATTGTGGCCCCATCCTATCCTCAGGGGCCATGATTTTTACAAACTTCAATCTGCACTACGTCAGGAAGCTTTCATGTGAATGTTAACTTCTTTGGCCCAGTGGTTCTTGAGAAGATTTTTAAGGATTTTCCCTATATACTTGTATGTAACACTTTGATCCCCTATTGTGGCCCCATCCCCCCCCCTCCCCCCGGGGGGGGACATAATTTTAACAAACTTAAATCTGCACTATGTCAGGAAACTTTCCTGTAAATGTAAACCTCTCTACCTCTCTGGCCAAGTGATTCTTCACAAGATGATTCTTAATGTTTGTAATTAAATATTTGTATGTAAAACTTTGATCCCCAATTGTGGCCCAATCCCCAGGGGGCCATGATTTTTACAATCTTGAATTTGCACTACGTCAGGAAGCTTTCATGTAAATTTGTATTTTCCTAGCCTGGTGGTTCTTGAGAAGATTTTACCTATATATTCGCATGTAAAACTTTGATCCCCTATTTTGGCCCTAACCGACTCCCGGGGGTCATGGTTTTAACAATCTTGAATCTCCACTACGTCAGGAAGCTTTCATGTACATTTCAGCTCTTCTGGCCCAGTGGTTCTTGAGAAGATTTTTAAATGACCCCACCCTATTTTTGCATTTTTGTGATTATGTCCCCTTTGAAAGGGGCATGGTCCTTCATTTGAACAACTTACCAGGGTAAAAGCCCTTAACCCAAGGATGCTTTTTGCCAAGTTTGGTTAAAATTGGCCCTATAGTTCTGGAGAGGAAGTCAAAAATATTAAAACGGCGCCTCATAGAGTTTACAGACGGACAGGCAGACAGATGAAACAATTTTAAGAGGCACAATCTAATCATATCCTAGGATACGCTCACAATCGCAGAGTGTACGGAGCGGATCTAAGAAGTCTGAATTTAATTAGATTGAGAAGAGGTCTCAGTCCAAATATCCAGCCTCCACGAATCTCGCTGAGATTATCTCTCTCTTTCTGTTACAATATTCTTTCTTTCATTTTAATTTTCTCTTCTTTTAACCACAGGTATCTGAATTTTAAACAATAAATATATGTAAATAGAAAGGGGGGGGGACTCTATCTATCTATATATATAAATACACTGTATTTAGATAGATAGACAGATGGATTAAAATTCAGATACCTGTGTTTTAACTTACTTGGGTACGTGAATTTCTTCATATGGAACCAGCACAAGTTTCTCTCCAACTATTATCGTGTTGCTATTTATTTTCATTCTGCAAACCACGTTACTGCAGTAATGACTTAGTCTGCTTGAGCTGTTGGTTGATTAAATTCTATATTTAAAGCAAGAATACCTCAATACAGTAGTTCAAATTATTGAAATAATTAAAATATATCTGGTCATGCTATATTAACAAAAACATGTAATTTAACAACAAGAAAGGTGTGTGTTATATTTCGTGATTTGAACAACACTTTATGACTTACTTTTCTGCATTTCTACTCTTTACTCACGCATGATCATCATGAGGTGTTTATTACCGAGGAAATTCGAAAAAACAGTTATGAATTGGGTAAAACTGGGATCTCCGTGTAGGTGTGTTTACCTAGGTGTTGAAGGTGCCACTTTTTCCAATAATGGATCGTTTGCAAGGAACAAAACAAATTTAACTGAATAAAAATAGGAAAGAAGGGTTTCGTTTATAAAAGAAAATAAGTTTTGATTTAAGACACGTCACGTCATAACTCACTTACAGCAGTGGCAGATTTAAGGGGGGTGCAGTCGGCCGCCCCCCCCCCCCCCCCCTAAAATTTTCAAATTTAAGGTAAATCGTGGTATCTTGTTTAGAAAAATGTACTAAACGATAAAAGAAGCAATGATTTCTTCCACTCCCAAAGAAATAAATGACAAAATCTGTTGATTTCTTGAATTACTTTATTGGAAGAACTTAATTTTTTTCCAAAAACCCTTAGAATTTGCGTCATTTTATTAATTTCACCTTATAAAAAATGAGAGAAAATAGTACAAATGACTAAAATAGGAGACATATTTCAAGCCCTATAAAATCTGTAAAATCCAGGGGCTTCCACCCCCCCCCCCCCGGGCCCCACCGTGACCCCCTGCCTCATAAAGTGGCGCCCCCGTAACCGCAATTCCTGGATCCGCCCCTGTACAGAAACAAGTGTCTGTGGTTTAACACCATGGTTACACCAATAATTACTTTTGTAGGGTTTATGACTTTCAGATTATTGAATCATTATTGTTTCAGTTTTACAAAATGATTTTATAACCCTTACAAGGTCTACCCAAATAATGTTTTGCTTGGTGAATTATATGGAGCGCCAAATTAACATAAACTTAAATAATTGAAGATATCTTCAATTATTTGAAGATATCATAAATTCTATTATTGCTCTCTTTAATTGAATTAATGCGCGCATTAAATCAATTATTGCTCTCATCAAATGAATTAATGCGCGCTTCAATTCAATTATTGCTCTCAATGAAAGCAATAATTGATTTAATGCGCTCATTAATTCAATTATTGCTCTCTTCAATTCAATTGATGCGCGCATTAATTCAATTAATGAGACCAATAATAGATTTGATGCGCGCATTAATTCAATTATTGCTCTCTTCAATTCATTTGATGAGAGCATCAATTTAGTAGAAATATTGCTCGCAATAATTAATTTAGAGCTCGGTATAAAATATTTGATGATCTCTTTAATTCAATTGATAATATCTTTAATTCATTTACAGTGCTTTTGTATAAGGAATTAATGCGCGCATAAATTGTTTTAAAAAGAGCAACAATTCAATTAAAGATATCATTAATTCAATTGTGGATATGTTGAATTGAAGATATCTTTAATTATATAGTTGCTTTCTCTAAAAGAATTATTGCTCTCATCAAATGAATTAATGCGCGCATCAATTCAATTATTGCTCTCATCAATTGATTTAATGCGCGCATTATATCAATTATTGCTCTCTTCAATTGAATTGTAGCACGCATCAATTTATTTGTTGATATCATTAATTCATTTGAAGAGATCATTAATTCAATTAAAGCGCGCACCAATTCAGCTGAAGAATTAATGCTATCAACAATTCAATTAATACGCGCAATAATTCAGAATTGAAGATATCATTAATTATTTGAAGATATCTTTAATTCAATTGCTGCGCTCATCAAATGAATTGATGATATCTTTAAATAATTGAAGATATCTTCAATTATTTGAGTTTATGTTAATTTGGCTCTCCATAGAATTAGGCTGATATTCTTATCTTTTTTTTTTTTATTATATACTGTGGAATAATTTTAATTCGTAGGGGCCAATGTTCATGAGTAAGCAAAATTTTGCTGGTTCGTGGGGACGTAACTTCGTGGGTAAGCGATATGCTGTCACTAGAAGAGATAACTCTACTTGTTTTGAAATAATGTTCGAGGACGCGTAAATATTCGTGGGTAATCCACGAACATCAATCCCCCACGAACAATGATAATTCTACAGTAATTAAAACTTAAGGAGCACAATGTATTATAATCAAAGTGGTTAACATGTTTGGAAAAAACACTGATTGGAAGGGATCCATCATCGACGATGGGGGGTCTATCAGAATTTGGATTTCTCAATATGTTCTGGACAAGATAATTTAAGTTTTTTATCGGTTATAAACCAAACTTTTACAAATTTTCTGAATTATTGTCAACTGCTAACTCTAATGTACTTATCAAATTGTATAGTTTTATATCTAAAATACATGACCAAGTCTGTCCTCCATAATTCCTTTTGTTTACCAAAACTTACTCCGCTTTTTTCACGTGCATACCTTGTATATTGTCTTTATTTGTATTTAGTGTATACATGTATATTGTCTTTATTTGTATTTATTGTATCTATAACCTCGTGTACATGTACGATAAAGTGGTGTGAGAAAATAAACTGAACTTGAACTTGCTATTTAAAGGGACCGGATCACGTCTTTGAAATTTGTTTTTTTTTTTCATTTTTGATGTTAAACATTAAAAATGTAACTCATCTAATGTTGACAGCCAAACTTTTGACATTCTGAATATACGGATGAGAGCAATGTTTTAGCCTTAACCCTGTGCTATGTACTTGGGGGAAAAAAGACGAAAGTTTTTTTTTATATTTTGTATTCTAAAGCATCTTAATTTTGCACAGTCGGAAATTTAACTTTTAGGTGACACACTTTACCTAAAGAATACTTGAAATGTGATATATATAATAAACTTTGATCAGTATATCCATTTAAATTCTTTTGAAAACTTCGTAAACAATGATTACCGCTATCTTTGTTTACAAAACAAATAATAAACTCTCTAAACTGAGTTTGTGAAACCTTTTAAACACACTAGACAGTAGATTTTGATCATCAAAAGTGAAGAAACATACTTTGGGGGAAATCGTGAATCGGTCTCTTTAATATCATCTGGCAGTTAAAATTGCCACTTATTTTCCGGGGGGGGGGGGCTGTTAGATTAAGGGTATACATAATTCTCTAGCGATCGCGATTACCACTCTTTTACGTACCCATTTAACGGACGTTGGTTATTCATCTCTGAAAGTTATGATGGCTTGTGCATGCTGCTTGCTGCTGTTGTAATATGGGGAGGGGGGGGGGGTGTCAACAGAACAATTTGCATTTTGCCGTCTTTTAGCTCCAAAAAAGAAAAAACCCGGAACAGTACAGAACGGAAAGGCGAAAAATATTCAGACAGTACATGTATAATCCTGTATCAAATTTATGGTCTTTTGTTGTGTCAGTCTGTTGTCTTTTTGTCTTGGTAATAATATGCAACTTCTTCGTCATTTGTTCATCTTTTTGCCTTGCTAATTTGAGATTTTCCATATAACCCCCCCCCCCCCCCGATTTTTACCATGGAGATCCAAGTACCAAAATGTCCTGAGTGGTGCACGCTACTAAGACATTGTCATTTAGTCTAGGACGACTTCTCAATGCTATCAGGAGTTTAGGATCCACACTTTACTCACAAACATGATAAATTACAAACTATTGACTTGGAAAGATGGTCTGCCAAAGTTACTGAAATAATGTTCTCCTTAGCACATTGGTGCCTGGAAAAGGTGCTTGTATTGATTAGTCCTTTCGACTCCAGAACCAATAAGAAGCAGTTCTGCTCGACATGTTATTCTTCAGAAGGCAATTTAGCGTTTTGATGTTCACCTTATCGGATCAAGACCTATTTTCGAACACAAGTACCCTATTTAGCTCCCAATCATTCCTTCCTGAAAAGGTCTTTTTAGCATCTTAATTGGTGTCCAGAAACGGTAATTATCTGAACCCTTCTGCATGGGAGTCCATCCCAGGACTTATAATTAATGTACTAAAGCTGGTTCACCTTTAGAAGTGACATGTGCTCTAGTTTGTACCAATCTCTCTACTTGTATCAGTTCAGTAGGTGTCTATTAGGTGTGTGAACGAAAATAGTTATCATACTTTATTGCCCTTCTTAGTCCGACATGAGACCTGCCCTTAATGATAATATTCTAGTTTTATTGTAGTACTTCAATTAAGGATTTATCTTGATTTGCAAGTCGATGTGTAGGAACTTAACTTTCAAGACGAAATGTACGGAAATCGCCACGTTGGACTTGGGACAGTGTTGATGCAAAATCAGGAGGGGGTAGGGAGGTTATTTATACAAGTCGCACCTTGTGGAAGTCGGAAAGGAATGATGCTAACTACAGTTCGGCGAAATTCGAGCTGCTGGTAGTCAAGTGGGCCGTAACAGAAAAATGTAAGGATTACTTACTGGGGTCCAAATTTGAAATTATCACAGACAACAAACCACTTAGTTATATCCAGACGAGTGGTAAACTTGGTGCAACTGAACAGCGATGGGTTCCCAGCTTGCCCAATACGAATTTACAGCCAAGTACAGGCCTGGAAGGCAGAATTCAGCGGCAGATGCCTTGTCACGAATGCCAATATGTAGTGTTCAGTTTGCAGAGGTTGGCCAGATAGACACCAAGGTCGATGAAGGCCCCCGTGTTGAAGCCTTGAAGTCAGCAATCTGCAACATTCAAGAGAAAGGATACTCAGTTGTCAATTGTTACAATTCCATTTCATTCCCAAAATATGATGGAAGTGACATATCACACATGAGATTGTTACGAGATTGATCACTGTTCGTTATCTTCGCCTTACATGCAACAGAATGACACTCCTTGGAAGATTCTTGTATTATTTCACTAGTGGTAGGAAATCAAACAAGAAAGAACGTTCATCAGAAAGCAAGCTAGTCATACAGATGCTCCGCCAGAGAGACCGGGTGATTTTAGATAAAAGCCGAGCTTTATATCGAGTAGTCAAAAATCCACAGGCTGGAGAGTTGAAATAACTTGTACTTCCTGCTTGTCTCAGAGAACAGGTGATGGATGCATTACATACACAGGCTGGCCACCAAGGAATCGAAAGAACCATAGGGCTGATTCGTGCAAGATTTTATTGGACTGGCATATACAGCGATATTACAAAATTCTGTAAGACCTGTGAACGATGCTGTATATCGAAACTACCACAACCGAAAATCAGTCTCCACATGGACCACTTGCTAGCAAGTGAGCCTAATCAGATTGTAGCGATGGATTTTACTGTCCTGGAAAAAGCATCCGATGGCCGTGAAAACGTCTTAGTTATGACTGATGTGTTTTCTAAATTGACGGTGGCAATTCTGACCAGAGACCAGACTGCAAGCACTACAGCGAAAGTTCTGGTTAGAGAGTGGTTCTTGAGATATGGAGTACCCCAACGTCTGCATTCAGACCAAGGTAGAAACTTTGAGGGACAGGTTATTGCAAGATATATCAGATAAAGAAGAGCCGCACAACAGCATACCACCCAGAGGGGAATGGCCAGTGCGAGCGCTTCAACAGAACCTTACATGATTTGTTGAGAACGCTTACCCCAAAACAGAAACGGATATGGCCTGATCACCCTCCAGAGCTTCTCTTCTGGTACAATTCAACCACCCACGCCTCAACTGGATTTAGCCCTTTCTATCTTATGATGGGAAGACATCCAAAGTTACCTATAGATACCATACTAAATCTAGAGGAGTGCGAATCTCTCATCCCAGTCATCGACTTTGTGGAACAACATGTGGAATGTCTAAAGGAGACGTATAGAAAAGCAGGGGAGCAACTTGAGAGAGCTGCATACGCAAGGGAGAAAATGGTGAAGATATCAAGAGATTCGGATGTCCTCGAACCGGGAACTGCTGTGTTATTGCGTAATCGGGCAATTGGCGGGAATAAAATTCAGGATGCCTGGAGCGAACATGAGTATGTTGTGTTACGACGTATTGACCCTGAAAAGCATGTCTATGAAGTCTACCGTAAGGATACTCCTGATGACAGACGGATTGTGAATAGGGTACACCTTAGGATCAAACCAAGAACATCCGATACTGTGACACAACTGGCCAGAAACCATGTAGACAGACAGAACTCTGTAACGCAAGTGTGCAATCGTGTTGATAGTGATGGTTCTAGTGACAGCTCATATGACGATGAATTCCTGATGATGAATGATTCTGTTGTATCTGTACCTTCGCTTGCAAGACCTCGTCGAAGTACTCGTGTTACAGCAGGGAAGCACGGTAATATTAATCACTTGCCAAAAAGCTATGTACGTCATCAGATACGCCATGTGTGAACTACAGTTACATATGTTTTGATTATAACGTTTTATGCACATTTAACTGGATTTTTGTGCTAGTCAGTTTTCTGAAAATTCAAAGTATTTGTATGTTTCTTTTCCTTTTGTGTAACAAGGGACGTTACTCCTGTAGCAGGGGAGAATGTGGACAAGTGCATATTGATTATTTTTTATATCAGTAGAGTGCAGACGAGGGCTGACGTCAATTTTACCTCACGCTGCAGCATAGTGCACACTGTTACTCTGCCATTTTTTGCTGTTATACAGATCACTGCTGCCTTTTGGCATATAATAAAATAAGGAAACAGACAAAAGTTTGTCACTTGCTACAAATTATATTGCTGGTTGTTTTTGTTGTCTTTATAACCGAATTTTGTTGTCTTTTTGTAGATCGATAAAACAACCAAATGCAAATAGATCTGTCGGTTTTTCGTTTAGTCGTCTTTTCGACACAAAGTAACGAAAGACAACAAGGGCACAAACAAACCATCGTAGCCGCTAGCTAAATCAGGTAGCCGCCAAATAATTATACGGAACCCGCCAGATAATTATGCGGGGACCGCCAGATAATTATACGGAGAACGTCAGATAATTATACGGAGACTGTCAGATAATTATACGGAGACCGCCAGATAATTATATGGAGACCACCAGATAATGATTAGGGAACGCAAGTTGATTATCGGCAAAAGCCCAGTAATTATAGGGCGGTTGCCACACAAGCAACGGTTGCCAGATGATAAACCAATGACAGCCGCCGGATAGCAAGTGGCAGCCGCTAGATGTATGGCTAGCTACCGCCAGATGTATGGCTAGCTGCCGCCAGACAATTCAACGGTCAGATACAATATTTCTCAAACATGACAATAACGGGGAAATGTGATCTATGTATGTGTGAATTTTTTTTTATGAATTGTTTTCACGATGAATAACAATAAAAGACCCAAAAAAATGCGTTGGCTTGTTTTATAGATACATAATTTCGGATTCAATTCTCTATTGGTTGGCACAGACACCTGAGGTATGGGTAACGTATATAGATCTTACTGTGCGTTACACCCCCCCCCCTCCCCCAATGAAAAAGAAAGTTTAAAACCAATAATTTCTCCAAAATATGCGATTTCCCGCTGATCACCTTCATAATTCATTTTGAAGTCAGTTTCTACTTTTTTACTGTCTATTTGTTACATACCATTATTACCATTATCTGTCATAAACACATTTACTGCTCCCATTGGATTCCCTTAAGGACTAAAGTAAAGTCTACTTATATTTAATTTATGGGATAATAAAAGCAAGGGAAGCATGGAGTAATAATTTCTGCAATTAATAAATTGGCAAAAACAGTGGAAGTTATATCCCCAATACAACAAACACCCTAGACGTGTATTCATCTTTCGTAATCACCTCATTTCTATCTAATTAGTGAGAGTTTTTAGCAATAAAAATATTATATCGAAATAGCATAGGTTTATCACTGACAAAACCTTGATGATTTAAAATTTCTTTTGAGACTGTAAATCAATAATTCATACAAATTGTCCTTGTTGCTTAAAGCTGACATGTAAAATGAACACATTTATTACTGGTGTTAAATATCATGTGTTCATATACTAACATACTAATGCACAAATACCTCCATAAATAGAAATACAACAATTACCTAATTCTCTCTAATCATTTTGTCAAGTTTTTTAGTTTTAGTTTATCTGTGAAGTCTAAAGACTAATTTTCTGGTCAAACTTTTCCAGAGCGTGCGTCCGTCTGGCATAAGCTTTTCATATTTTCATCTTCTTCTTCTCAAGATCCAGCAAAACTTAGCTGGCACAAAACACTCCCAGGTAGATTGATTGATCGGTTTTCTGCCACACTCAACAATTTTTCAGTTATCTGGTGGCGCCCAGTTTTTATTGGTGGAAGAGAGAACCCAGATACAATGTACCTGGGAAAAGACCACTGACCTTCTGAAGACTGAAATCTGTCCCCACCCAAGGGGAGATAATTAAGTGATAATAGTTAAAATAGGGTGGTATTTTTTAGAAATTTTCTTCTCAAGAAGCACTGGACTAGAAAAGCTGAATTGAAGCTTCCTTATACCAGTACAACAAAACCTGTCTATTCCGACATGCACTGGGGAGACCATTCTTTTGTTTGTATTCACAGACTGTGTCAAAGTAAACAGTGTAAAAATGAAAGAAAATATGAAATTGAGAATGAAAATAAGGTGTCAGATTGACAGGTGAAACAGATTGCACAGGTGTCTGATTGGGTAGTTTTCACTGTACTAAAAACTCCAAGTTTGTTCAACCCATGACCCCTAGGATCAGGGTGGGGCCATGTTTTACACAAGAATAGTTAGGATATCCCCCTTGCCTACATACACAAGCGTGATAAGTACCCTGAAGTAAATACCTCATCTCTTATTCTCCAAACTTCCTGATAAAGTTAAAGAATAAGAATTCTGAAAGAAAAAGGCCTGATCATTCCAGAAATTTAATATGATCAACAAAAGAAGTTATCAAAACTGGTATCAACACTCAATCACTTGCCTCATCAGCTGTTTTTTCTGAATTTACCACATGTAAACTATGAGCAAACACTTTGTAATTGGATTGCCTATATGTTTAGGTTGTCTTACATACTGGTATATACAAGTACATTTTTGTTGAAGTATACATGTGCAATACCTACGAACATACTAACTGTAGAGCATTTTGTCATGTACAAGAAAAATAAATGAAAACAATCATTTAGAATTAGTCATATATATTTCATTCTTTTGCATATATACATATACATCAACAACATTCATATATCAATAAAAAATATATCACATATTCCATGTTTATTGAATCACAGTTTGAACAGCTTCACCATCAGCCCCTGTTTTGTCTGGCTTGTTCAATCTTCCGACGAACTTGATTGCAGTTCAATGTGAGCTCAGCATGTGTCATTTTTAGTTTTTCAAGTCTCTCTCTCAGATCATCACCCTCGTCCTTTCTTTCCTCAAAGTCTCGAAGTAATGGCTCATTACCTAGTAACCCACAGCTCTGTCGTAGGCGATGGTTGTCGATTCGAAGTGCATCTCTGGCCTGCTTTGTTCTTGATAAAATGTCTCTTTTCTGCAAATTTAAGATCATAGAACATTTTAAATTTTCAACAATAAAGTTTTACCAGTACGTCATATTCTGTTCCTTGTGATGATCTGACATATGTGATGATGTAAAATTTGATTTCTTCTTGAATTCAACTGGTACTGATTTCAACTTGATTGCATGAGAATTATAAAAAAAAAAATTTAATTAAGTTATACTACATATATTGTTTCACCTTATCTATCATCCAAAAGGGGTTTCAAAATACATGTAAAATTCCTACATCATTTGTAGGTTTTTTAAGCAAGAACTATCAAAATTGCCATGAGTGAAAAACTGAGTAATAAGGTTTTGGTGCTAGAAGTTTATAATTCAAATTAATGTAGTAAAAAGTTGCAATTTTAGAATAAAATCATTAAAATAAATATTTGAACTCTTGCAGGACTCAAACGCACAATCTACAGATTGACAGGCTGTGTTCATGATCATAACAGCTAGCCTAGATATTATTATAGACATCTAGGTCAACTAATTGTGCTGTATGAAGAAGTAACACTAATCACCCCTACATAGGGCTAGTCTAGATGTTTCTTCAACTTCATAGCACGACATAGCCACTGTGATCTTGAACGCAGCCCATTCTTGCACTTTTACCCATTGAGCTAACCAAACAATTGAAGAAATTTAAAATGAAAAAGGCTATGTTTTTGGTTTCATATTTTGTATCTATGGCTTATTTCCATTTGAAATATGTCTTATTTCTCCGTGAGGAAAAAGAAACTATAGAGAATTACATGTATTCATCACGATTAAACACACAATCTTTACCATGGCTGCTTCCGCCTCCACTTCACGGAGACGACCTTTTTGTACTTGATTTTCAGCTTGCACGAATTGGAGTTTTTCTTTCAGATGAGTTAGGACTTGAACTGTGCTGGTAATTTTCTTTCTTAATTTCAAAATTTCCTGCGGGAGAAACGCAATATCCAAATGTATCAATTCATTAATGTCAACATTTTTGATTGGAATGAAATCAACACTCTTATAAACTGGACACAAGGTACATTGATATAAGACTGCACACAGAATAAAAACTGACCTCATTTCTTTCTTCAATTTTCTCATTGTAGGTCTGGTTTTCAATTTTCAGTTGTTCAAAATCAATTAAATGTAAACCTTCTGCAAGTTCTTCCTGTAAAATAATGACAAATTCGAATCACATATTTAAAAGCACACAAACCAAGTTTTCAAGAAAAATAATGACAAAAATAGCACAATAAAACCTGCCTAATCCAAAATGATGTATAAAAATTTTGAGTTGGATTACACAGAATGTCTATTTCACAGTGTAAAGAACATAAAAAAAAAAGATAATTGGGAATGAAAATTAGGATTGGAATTCACAGTGAAACAGAATACCCAGGTTTTGTATTAGACAGGTTTAACTGTAAATGTATCAACCCAAGTTCATGGTGCACAATCCAGGATGAGATTACCTTAGACTTTAATTGATGTTCCTTCTTCTTTAGTTTGTTCTTTAGTTTAATATTTTCCAGACGAACTGCCACAACATCTTGTTCCTTTTTATTTTCTGTAGATAAGGCCTGTTCTACATCCTGAAATCATTTAGAAGCAAAATTATCCTCTGTATTAATTACAAGTCAAACGTAATCAAATATTTTCATATTTTTACAGTGTAACCATAGAAATCTACATATCTGGTATTTGTATGGACTGTTTTAGTATTTCAAGATTGTCTCCGTTGAAACCTGTCACAGGTAAAACAATTTGAAAAGAAGAAAAAATAGATACTTCTATCTTGTCATGATATTTGTTCTGTTATTAAATCATTGTGATGAACAGGTTTCCCTGATTTATTATAGATGGTATTTATTCCATTAATAAGTCGTTACGTTCATACCTTTGGAGGAACAGGTTTCTCTGATTTGTTGGCTGTTAGTAAGCATTATTACTTTTGGAGGAACAGGTTTCCCTGATTTGTTGACTGTTAATAAGTCATTATGTTCATACCTTTGGAGGAACAGGTTTCCCTGATTTGTTGACTGTTAATAAGTCATTATGTTCATACCTTTGGAGGAACAGGTTTCCCTGATTTGTTGACTGTTAATAAGTCATTATGTTCATACCTTTGGAGGAACAGGTTTCCCTGATTTGTTGACTGTTAATAAGTCATTATGTTCATACCTTTGGAGGAACAGGTTTCCCTGATTTGTTGACTGTTAATAAGTCATTATGTTCATACCTTTGGAGGAACCGGTTTCCCTGATGTTTTGACTGTTAGTAAGCAGTATTACCTTTGGAGGAACAGGTTTCCCTGATCGGTTGGAGATGGCATTCAGTGCCACTTGTTTCTTGAATTCCATGAATTTCTTCCTCTCTTCATCCACTCGATATTTCTTGTCCTCACATTTCATTCTCAAATCTTCCATCTGATTTTTGTAGTTTTCCCTCTCTGCTGCATCTAGTTTCCTCAACTCATCAACTTGAGCTGAAAGAAATGCATTAACTTCAATAAACAGTTAGCATGGCACTCTTAACACAACAGCTTTCAGGAACTAAAAAGTTTTTAAACAACAAACCCACAATTATTTTCATTTTCAAATTGATTGCTGCAGATATGAATAGGTTCACGTTTCGTTCTTTGTTAGTTAGCGTAGTATCTGAATATACCCATGTATTTGACGTATTTGGAGTCCTGGTCATTGGCAGTTTTATCGTAGTCCTGTCTAGCATCATCAGCTTTCTTCTTCCTGAAATGTTCGGCCAGTTTGTGCTGCAGCAGGTAGTTGCTTTGTTGTAATTCTCTCCTCTCTTCAAGCAATGACTGTCAAAAGTCAAAAAAGACTTAAGAAGCTGAATGAATTTAATCATTTCTGGATATTTATTTTCATGAATTCATATGACTTCTTACATTGATTTTCTTTTTATCAAATACATTTGTCATTACAGAGTGATACTGTGCATTTGTTGAAGGGGAGGAACATGAAAGTTCACAAATTGTTGGTGGAAACTTGGAAAAAAACTAATTCTAATTAGATTTTCTTTACAAGGATCTATTGTAAGCTTGATAGGCTCTAAGTGCACTTGTACCTGATATTGTTCCAGAAGAACCTCTCTGTCAAACTGAGGCTCCTCCTCTTCCTCTTCCTCCTCCTCTTCTTCTTCCTCCTCCTCATCCTCCTCAGCAAAGGGAGCTAAGTGTTGGTCCTCTGTCACTGATGCTGAATTTATATAAAAAATGTCATGCATGAATAAGCATGAGATACAAACTTTAATCGGAATAAAGTATACAAGTATACTAGGAGATATCAAACATTTCTAAGATTTCTTCTCATTGAAATTGCCCCCCCCCCCTTCCATACTCCATAAACCATTCTATTGTACATCTTAAACTAAACCAAAAAAAAATCCACAATTGGAATTAATGATGATACACACCTGGCCTTGACCTTTCTGGGGTTCCAGGTTCTAGAGCAGCTGTGTCCGGTTGATGCTCTTCTTCCTGTGTAGGACTTCCCTCTCTGGATAATTTTTCACCCACAATTTGGGGACTTTCAGGTCTCTCTCCTTCAGCAAAAGTATCACTCTGTAATGTAATATGAATTGTTATATTCAAAAAAGATACCAGTCTTATAATGCTAACCTGCACTGAAAATGTTTGCCTGTGATCCCATTCCATTTCCCCCAAACTACCCACAGGTAACCAGATATTGTGTACAGAAAAGTTTTTATCCATTTTATTTGTCCTCATTTCATCTAGATGATTGTAAATTCAACCATTACTTTTAAGTAGCAAAAAGTAAAAAAATAAAAAAATCTGGGTGAAAGAATTTTTCAATGAAATTAACAAATGGTGAAAATTTCCATGTATTTGTATACAGTTGTCAACTTTTTGATGTAGACCAGACTCAGAACATTATATTCTTTACCCCTACTGCACTGAGAGCCACACCCCCAGAACTAATCATGCAGATAAATAATTCAGGCCTATTCTAACACTGAACTTCATTCCAGGGACAAATCATTGATTTATAGATTTTCATTTCATCATAAATTAGGAATCTTGTCTTTTGATTCACACATAAGGAACAAATAATGCAGATAGATATTAAACCACTGTATATCAAGCTAAAGCAAGAGAAGAAATCATCTTAATATTGCATTTTATAGGCAGACATAGACATCATCCCGATGATAACATTAGATGCAACAAGTATAGCTAAAGATCTCTCTCACTAATGTTCAGGCAAGCTAAAACCACCAGTGAATGTACTTACAATTCTCAAAGTCTCAAACAACTTTCAAATTCTTATAAACCAAAGTCTCAAGTCATTGATTGAAAACATTAAAATATCATTCCACCCCACCTGTGGTATTGGAGATTTTGATCCTTCTTCACCCTCAGCTTTCTCAGTAGTTTCCCCTTCCTCCGCAGGCTTCTCTCCTTCTTCACCTGATGGTTTAAAAATCATGTGAATCAACAATTTCTCAGCTATAGCTTGCTACCTAAGTTTTATCATACTAAAATTAAGATTGCGTTGTGAAACAATTAGGTTTAGAATAGAATAAACTTCACCTTCTTTAGTTTCTCCCCCTTCACCTTCTGCAGATTTCTCTCCTTCCTCTGCAGTCTCCCCCTCTGGTTTTTCCCCCTCCTCTGGTTTTTCCCCTTCCTCTGGTTTTTCCCCTTCCTCTGGTTTTTCCCCATCTTCCGGTTTTTCCCCCTCCTCTGCTTTCTCACCTTCCTCCCCCTCTGCCGGTTTCTCCCCCTCTGCTGGTTGTTCACCCTCTACAGCAGTTTCTGTCTGTTCACCTCCTTCTGTTATGAAACAACTTTCTATATTCCATATCTTATTGTTTTCTAATTTTGCTGCAGCTACTTTATGTTGGTTATTTACATTTTAGTACCCAAATAATCATAATTTATCAAATAATGACTGACAAAATTGTAAAACATTACTCTTTTCCCCCATGTAGTTTCATTAATTTTCTTGGGAATCAAATTTTGTGATATTATCAAATATTTGGTTTCATGATTTTTTTCAAGCACCGAATCAATGAAAATTGGCATTTAGCAAATCATGATGAAACCATGTGAAAAAGAATGAAGATTTTACAAAAGCTCTTAAAGATCGAACACAGAGCAATATTATTCATTATGTTCCTGCCAATAATACACAATTTTTATCATGAAATGATGCTTTTATAGAACATTAGATTTTTTAAATAACAAACCTGCTGGAGGTTCTTCACTCTTTTCCTCTGCATTTGTGTTAGAATCAGCTGGTGCTTCCTCTGCCGGTGGGCCGCCCTCTTCTTTGGCTGGTTCCTCCTCTTTGGCTGGTTCCTCCTCTTTGGCTGGTTCCTCCTCCTTTGGTGCCTCTTCACCTGCAGTTTCTGCCTGAAGTTGCTGTTCCTGTTCAGCTGCTGGTGTTTCTTCACTAGTGGTAGGTGCCTCTGTATTCTCTTCCTCCTTAGGGGGAGACTCAGCAGTTGGCTGGGATTCCTTCAAAAATCAAATATGATTGTAATTTACACTACATATATATATATATATAATTCAATCAAAGATTTCACATTTATCCCAAAACGTTTACACTTCATGGCTCTTCGGTGAAAAGCTGTAAAGGCATATATATACTATTATATATATATATATATCGCAAACTTTTAAAATGATTCTGCACTGTGTGGATGACATCACAATAGATAATGTCAATGACCGATCCGAAAATTCATATCAATTCAGAAATTACTTATTTGCAAGTAACAATCAATGTGTCACGGTTTTCACTAGTCTATATAGTAAATCAATGTTTCAGAGTTTTTACCAAAGTTAATCAATATTTCAAGGTTTTTCCCATTACAGTAAATCAATGTACTGAAGTTTTTCACAGGGAATTTTTTTTTACCATAGTAAGGCAATGCATCAATCATTCTTTGATCTACCTTTAATATGCAAAAAAGTAAACCATATGTAATAAAAATAAATACCATTATGTAAAATCAGCCCTCACACCCCAGATATCAGAAACACTCAAAAACACTATTCTGTATGTATACAATATTTAAGTATATGATTATATGATATTACATGACAAAATCCCTATCATATGTTATCAGTCCCCAGGCTTTTGGGCTGATATGAGACCACTCAGGCTGATATGACATATGATATGGATTTTAGTATACAATATTCTCTATATACTGGGTACTGTATATTACAAAAAAAGAAAAAGAAAGAAAGATAGATGGGTAGATGGATGGATGGACAGTCAGAGACAGACAGCCGGACCGAAAGACAGATAGATAGAATTGTACTTACTAAACCAAGTTTAAAATGACCAAAATAGTTAAAGTGGCGATTTATGCTGGGATTCAAAAGATTTATTATCCTCATACAAAACATTTCTGACATACTAACTATTGACATTTCTTGTTTACTTGTTTTGTTGTTTAATTTGGTGTGATTTTCTATTATGTACTTTTAAAATACAAAATGAACACCTTGTGGGTTTTTTTACCTATGTAGATACCAGATTCAACAATGGCAAGACATTTAATGAAATCTGGAATATTTAGTGATTTGATATAGATATGTTTATCAATAACCATCAATATAAAAGAGCAAATGATGAAATAATGGTAAGCATGTTTCTATTTCAATTCATATTATCTTATTCACTTTAAACTGGTTACAGGCCAGTCAAAAACCCATGTAAAAGAAATATATACAAAAAATACATCAATATATGCAAAAATTTGTCCCAGTTCCACTCTATTGTACACCACATATACATGACTTAAAAGTGCAGACATCGATTTCAATATAGCAAAAAATACCTTAATCAAAATTCTGTGAAAGTTGATATTTTAGATATTAAAGCATTACAAGCTGTAACCAATGGTAAATTAATGAATTGAAAAATAATTTAAGAACAAGTAGAATGATATATTTGTGATTGAATACATATAATTTCAATGAATCAGAGTGGATCTGAAGCATAAGCAAAAATAAGCAAAAAATGTCAATTCATGAATTATTGTCTTTCAGACAGTAATTCCTGTTCATAATCTCTGAAGAGCATTGAACTTGGAGGTCAACAGTTAGGAACAATGTGGAAGAAAGGCACTGTGCATGTGTCAGATTTGTAAACAATTTAAAATGCCAATTTTAAAGAATTTTCATTTGAGTGGCACATTTGCGTAATTATTACTTTTTTACACTTAAATGAAACGATGTAATATTTCAAAATAAACGAAATGTGTAATTAC